>NC_090732.1:140656973-140661973 GCF_036898095.1 Palaemon carinicauda | reverse complement strand
TCTTAGGTAAGCTTTAATGTAATGGAAGAAGGGAAATTGAAAATTATGTGTATTCTTTATTAGATACAAACTTTACAAGTCTATTCAAGAGTAGTGCAACTGTGGTTGATTTTAAAATGTACATAGGATACTAGTGATTGATTTACTTGCTTATGGTTGAAATTATATATATATATATATATATATATATATATATATCCTGGTACGTTGCTAACCGCCTTCTGTGACTCCTTGGGGCTTCACCTTAAAAAGAAATAAGTAAATGATCAGTGTCATGCATATTTAAGCACTGCTTCTTCAGTTGAATGTTTTGTTTTACTCACAGTATTGTTCCTTAGTAGGGGTAACCAGGTTATGTTTGTTAACGTTGGTTTTCTTGTTAGATTAGAAAATAAAATGAATCCTAATGCATTTCAAGAATGTATGAAAAGCACAAGGCAGAACTAAGCATTTGTATTCCTTCAGGGAATAACCAAAAAATACGAACTCAAATTCAGACATTTTTTCTTCTCTCAGATACCAAACTTCAATACCTGTCAGGAGCTGCTCATGGAGTTCTCCGACCTATATAAAAAAATAACGAGTTAGTGTTGGTAATTGTGTTGTTCGATCACCTAAATTCTTTCCTTTATAGTCTCTTGGATATATCAAAGGTTATGTCAGGCAGTGACTTAGTTGTTTATTTTTTATATAGGTCGGAGAACTCCATGAGAAGTTCCTGAGAGGTATTGGAGTTTGGTATTTGAGAGAAGAAAAATTTTTGAATTTGAGTTCGTATTTTTTGGTTATTCCCTGAAGGGATACAAATGCTTAGTTCTGCCTTGCAGAGAGAGAGAGAGAGAGAGAGAGAGAGAGAGAGAGAGAGAGAGAGAGAGAGAGAGAGATTGTTTTTTTTTAATGAGAATCGTTAGAGAGTAAAAAGAAGTATTCTAGATAAGGTTACTTTGATTCAAGCAGGTATACTTTGCAAATGCTAGATGGAACTCCCCTTGATGATAGGATGGGGAGATTATTTTTTTTAGCAAGTTTAGCATCATCTGTATCATTCGTAACACTAGTTATTTTTAATTTCGTAACCAACATTGTAATCGATCTAATAGACTTTCCCTTCAGGCCCTGATTTTACAAATAAGTAACGTGCTGGAAAGTGAAGATGAAATTCTACATATTTCTGAATATAGCTCAGAAGATGCTGAATCACTTCAATTTTTTACAGTTTTGTATTTTATTTTTTATTTATTTATTTATTTATTTTCAACTTTGAGGTCCCTTGTATTCCTTTGACGTCACGTCATATTTACGAGTAGTTCATGGATGGATCGTCAACTCAGGACAGTCATTAATTGTATAGCATTTCCCGGGGTTTTAAATCCGCTAAACGTCATCTGCGAATATTTTATCTAAGTTTTAACGCTATTTTAAGATTTACAATACAGTTTTTGTTATTGTGAGCTAACAAATATTGTTATCTCCAGAAACACTTTATTTTTCTCTAGTAGATGGGTAGAGAGAGTGATACTCGGAAGGAGTTTTTTTATACTTTTTGCTGTCAGTACAGTAATTAATACAAACTTGTAAAAATAGGATTATTGATGGATGGTATGGTGTTAAGTGAAGGGAACAGAAACGAAGAGTTGTGAAAGTTGCTTGCTACATGCAGATGATTTGGTGATTGCTGTTAAAAATGAGGAAGCATTACAGAGAAAGGTGGTATTGTGGCAAGAGACTGGGAAAGGGAGGTTTGATGGTGAATTTGGATAAAAGTGAAGCCATGGTTAGCAGCAATAAAGGTAGGGACAGGATAGCCATACCGGAAAGTAGAGAAGCAGTTACAAAACAGGAAGAACAGTAATAAGACCGGTGGTAATGTATGGATCAGTAACTTGGGGTTTAAGACGAAACGAGGAAGTAAAGCTTGAGAGAACAGAGATGAGAATGTAAAGGTGGATTATGGTACTATCACTGCTTGAAAGATTGGAAAACGATGAAATCAGAAGAATGGCAGGTGTTGTAAAGATTACCGAGATGATAGAGTGTCGCGACTGAGATGGTGTGAGCACGTGTTGAGGATAGATGGTGGGAAGGGCTTGGGAGGAACCTGTAAGGGGGAGAAGATCGAGAGGGAGACAGAGAACTAGATGGCGAGATAAGGTGAAGGATGATATGGAGCGAAGAGGTTTGGTGAAAGAAGAGGATGCCTTTGATCGAAGGCATTGGAGAGGGTGCATCAGGCAACCGATCCCTCAATGTAGGGAAGAAGAAGATATGGAGTTCTCCCATCAGTATCCTCTTTATTTATCCACAGTTAATGGTCATGCCATTCCATGATAAATAATAGAGAAGCCCTCCGCTATGTCACTTCGTAGTTATTGCTGGTTTAGTGATTTTGAGTATTAGGGCACATACGCACGGGCCAATTTTCAATGGATAGTGGCTGCCACTGTTTCGTGCTGAGAAATGAAACACATTTGCTCCTATGCGTGCTCGCACAGGAGCCAATATTTTAGTGGGGGGTAGTTCACGGCTTCCCTCTCCAGTTTTTCGTGGTACCATGAAACAGTGGCAGCTACTGTTCATATTGTTCCTAGTTTATGTATTTGAGAGTATCAGTTGGGCTGTTTAGAAAACGTTGTATTGGTTAATTGCTAAGTAATAATATGCACGGCTGCAGTTTGATGACCTGTGATTGGTTCGAGATTCTGGCAGTAAATGGTATTTTCATCTTGCCATTTTTACCTTTTTTTTCAAAGTGTCACAACAATATTAATTCTTTTTGGACTGATGCGAAAAAAAAATCAGCACTTTTATTTAGGTACTTTGCGTGATTATATCCATTCCGTTTATAATGCATTCACGATTTTTTTTTCATCTTTACAGATTCTCCCTTTTTTTATGGTTGAATTTGGCTCGGCACAAACCTTGGTTCATACATTACATATTATTAATAGGAAGATGGTTTGCATTTATATGTATATGATGTATTGAACATACTGCATAGAATGTAACTCAACAGGAGTAGTTTCCATTACCATTTTTTTAGGTGGTACAAGTTCCAGAATATGAGGCATTGAATTGCTAGCCAGCATCGACCTTTTGTTCTCAGTTGATATTTTCCTCTTTGCTTTCGAAAACTCACCAACGCTTTCATCCTTCTTTCTCTTTCTTTGCTCTTCTTAACGATGTTCTTTCAGTTTTTCACTTGAGAGAGAGAGAGAGAGAGAGAGAGAGAGAGAGAGAGAGAGAGAGAGAGAATAGTCCTACGTAGTTTACCTTCCGCATTCATAGCTTGAATGGTTTGTGTGAGAGGCCAGGAGAGATGCCAAGTCAAAACAAAGAAAAATCAATATTATGAGAATAGAAACGGAGGAAATCGTCATTTCTTTGTTTTATGGTCTGAGTAGAGAAAGGAGAGGGTGACTGATGAAAAGATTTGATCCGAGATAGTAAACAAAGAAAGTGAAATACATTAGAAGTCAAGGACAGTGCTCTTTGGAGACAGAGACAGAGAGACATAAAAATTCTGATGATAATACATGGGACCAGAATAGCCCTGGAATAAGAAAGGCAAAAAAGAAAAAAAAAAAAAAACGCGACCCAGGAAAAGTTTCATCTATTTAGGAAATGTCTGATGATACAGTATGTTTCCAAGCCATTGTTTGCCTGTATTTCCATTGTGTCTGTTAGTCGGTGCGGGAGGAGGGTGTTAGGTTGGGGCTGGGTTTCGTCTGATTGGGTGAAGGGGTCCGACTGTCAGCTTTAAGCCGAATATTCATGGCGTAACTTTTCAGTTATGCAAGTTTTCCCCTGTTTTTTTATATTGCTTTTCATAAACTTGTGTTATTTTGTTAGTATGATTTTAATCCTTTCATTCTAGTTCCGTCTCTGATGACTGCATTATTTATTCATACCATTTAATTGTTCTCCTCTATTCCCTTTTGAGTTATGCAATATTTACAGTTTTTGTTGTCTTCATACTTTTACACCCACCTCGTATCCGCATGTTACTTTGATGACTGGAGTATCAGCGATGCAAAGAACTTTCGACCCTTTGGTTAAAATAGGACTTAATGGCCCGATTTATACTTCATATGGAGATGCATTTCTATTTTCAGCGAACTTTTGTTCGTCAGGTTAGGGCGTGGTGGCTGAAGATCCTTAATGCTCATGGTCGACTCTAGAATTTTTGATAACGGATATTTCTATGGGGCTCCAAACCTTACAATTACCTCTTCAAGGAGGTTATGTTTTTACCTGCGTTTATTTATTTATTTTTCTGTTAGCAGGGTTACGTGAAAACATCTGGAGTTTCACCAAATTTAACAACTGTATAGATATTACGCTCCGGAAGAACTCGTCAAATTTTGAAGATGATCCGGATCAAGATCGCGATTCTGGAATAACATTGCACTCTTCACCATGGACTTGTCAGACTGTGAACATATTAAATAGGGAATGGGTAGACCGTAGACTAATGCAAACTGTTTACTATACAGTAGATTCCTTCACGGTCAACATATTATTACGGGAGAGCGTCGTCCGTAGAATTTAGTTTGATAATGACCATCTTCTTTGGCGATGGCTAGAAATCTCTCATTGCTCTTTATAGTTTGTTTTATAAACCATCTTGTTGATACAGAAAAACATTTTGCTTTGAGCATAACATCTGTATCGCAGAGATAGTGTGGCAGGTTCAGGATATTGTCATTGTAATTACTATTTGGTACTAAACACTATCCTTTGGACATATTTTTAATAGAATAGAAATTTCATTGTTCAACTGCCTGTCCACTGGGAACGTTATTTGACAGTTACTCCTTATAAGATTAGTATTTCCCTAGTTCATTTTGATAATGAGGCCGGACTTATTTATGAACTTGTAAAATGTTAAGGACCATCTAAGCATTTTAGGGTGTGTTACTTAGTGACCCACATACCCGCCTTTACCAAGGATCAGAAATTTTCATTTTTATTGCGAAACCAAAGATAGAATTTTCTGGTTC
>NC_090732.1:140651164-140656473 GCF_036898095.1 Palaemon carinicauda | reverse complement strand
GAACTGCCACACCCTGTCCCCGCCCCCTCACCAATCGCCCCCAGTCACAGCATCTTTTGCCTGACTTTCTTTTCCAATACTGTAGTTTTCCCATTCTAGAATTCTCTCTCTCTCTCTCTCTCTCTCTCTCTCTCTCTCTCTCTCTCTCTGGAATTTTCTTAAGACTATATTTGTGGTTGTGCCAGATTGACCAGAAATATCTTTTTATTTACTGACTTATTTTAGTTGCTCTTAACAACAGTGCCTTTTGACGTTATTGCTGTTAGCGCAGGTACATGCATATGTTGAGATGCGGAGGAAATAGAAGTTGTACACAGTACGCTATTTGAGTGAAATAAGCATTGTTATGGTGATTGTTTGGTCCCGCTGACTCTTCGGCATTTGTTGGTCGAAAGTTCTTGTCTCCTGTAACTGAAAAATAACTTTGTTTTAGTTTTGATTAAAACAAATGGAAATCGAAAGGCTAGGAGCGAATATAATGAACTACTCTATGCTTTTTTAAAGAGTATGGTCCTCTAGATTTTTTTTTTATAATGTACACCCCCTTCACATATTTTATAAATAATATTTATTTTTGCGTAATGCTAATGTTAATATTTTCAATACTAACATATGTCAACTAAAAGAAATCTTTTCGGTGTAGGCGCAGCTGGTGTTCGACCAGAAATATACCTTAGAGGTGACATAAATTTCTCTTGATTGCAGAGTCATATAAGTCTATTGTTTAGATTTCTTACTTATCCTAAATTAATTTCCCTTTAGAGAGAATTCAATATATATATATATATATATATATATACATATATATATATATATATATATATACGAGTATATATATAAACTATTTGTGGCTCAGTATCTGAAATATGAGTCACTTGTGTTAGTGACAGGTGCTCGATTATTGTCCTGCTTTTTTTGGCTAGGTAATTTAAGCTTAAATCTGGTAATGGTTGGTGATTCTATCTAATTAATGTTAATAAGATTTATATTTTTTATACTCTCTATAAGAGAATTAGTAATCTTTGATTGCAACACGTGGCATATTTACCGGCTTATATGAATTCTTGTTTGCGCTTTGCTAAATCAAAAGGGATTGTTCTCCGAATAGTTTTAACCATGTCATTTTTATGGGTTAGCAGCATGAAGCATATTGCATGTGTAAAGAGCTCTGTTAAGACTAGTGCGTTCAGCTGTTCTGCTGATTTAGAAGTATGAATTGCAAGGTATTATTCAACCAAAGAGTTGTATTCTGCTAATTATAGATTTTTGTTGATAGTCTTTTGTATGTTTATGATTTTAGTACCCGTTTGATATCGTCGATTGAGATTAATTATGTGACCTAGCTTAAGACTGCTCCTAATCTAATACCATTTCCCCTGTGTCACCGTCGTTAATAAATCTGGATGTAAAAAATGTCAAGGGCAACAACTGTCATCTTGAAGTTTCCTCGAATTATGTTCACGTATCCATTTGCAGATTAGATTAGACATTATATTGCATCTTTTATATCCACAATATAGAACCAGAAAGGCGAATAACTTTTCTTAATGTTTGATTGATTCATGAAAATGTTAGAATATTTTATTTGTTTAAGTTTTCTTATATTTTGACAAAGATATTTCTTAATTTTTCCTCACAGTACTTGTTATGATGAAATATAAAGTAAACCACTGTGGCAAAGTTAGGCTTCTGAACTGAAAGTATGTACGAGTTAAAAGTAAATTTGCGCTTGCTTGGCTTCATAGTTATGTAACAGCTTGTGATCAGGGTTCCAGAATATAGTATTTATTATGTAAAGATATTATTATATATTTAACTTCCTGTCTCTAAGCATGAATTTTAGTAGGCTTTGCTTATGAAATGTGTGTATATATGTATTTATAATATACAGTATATATATATATATATATATATATAAATAAATAAAATGTCTTAGCTGAAATTATAGTCGGCTTTGCTGAGTATGGAAAGTATCTACATATATATATATATATATATATACATACATACATACATATATATGTATATATATATACACACACATATATATATGTGTATATATATATATGTATATATATATAGTGTGTGTGTGTGTGTTTACACATATATGTTATATATACCCATATATTATATATAGTATGCACATACGAGTGTGTGTCGTGTTGTTATGAAAGGAAAAATGAAAAGTCTTGACTTGAGTAGCTACTCTCACCTGTAGTTTATATAATCGGACTCGTAATGAGAATAGCAATACAAGAAAATCTGTTTTAGACAGGAAAGGAAAGGGTATCTATAAACGGTCAGTTTCTTGGTGATACCAGATAGGTGAGATTTAAGAAATAAGGATAATAAAGGATTACTGGAAAACAGACAATGGCGTAGATATGATTATAAACCTCAGGTTATATAATCCTCTGGCTGAAGGCTAGACAATATTCCATTTTAATGACTACGTGAAGAAAAATCTCTCTCTCTCTCTCTCTCTCTCTCTCTCTCTCTCTCTCTCTCGGATCTTGGTATTATTGCAGATTACACAACGGTTGTTTCTCAGTGGATGAAGTTTATCTTTAATTATTTCAGATGCATGATGCCATATTACTGGGTTTCTCAGTGGATGAAGTTTGTCATTAATTATTTCAGATGCATGATGCCATATTACTGTGTGGTATTAAATCAAACAATTGCACCTTCGTTTTCGTGGAATGATATTCCTTCAGAACCCCTCACATTTCTAATACATGTCATCATTAATGTGGACATTCAGAATCTCGTTATGCGATGAAAATAGCCATATAATTAAGTTGACATTATCAGCGAGCATTAGACAATAAGATTATTGGTGCTTTTCCGTAAATAAGATATGTCAACATCAGAGGACTGGGTAGTCCATCATGTTTGTTATTAGGCAACGGAGAGATTGTTTGGGCGTTCGAGTATTTTTATTAATTACCCGGGAAGTAATTTAATTCACGTTTAGTTGATTAAGGCTTATTAGAAATAAGTGCGCAGATGATGATATTGATAATGACTACAATAATATTGTTGCTTTGCAATCTGTAATGATTTTATCTGTTCATAATGGTAATAATTTATCTCTTAATTACTTGAATTGCATATTTATTCATTAATACGCTATAAGCTTATAGGTATGTAATGTAGGGTTTTTGTATTCCGATGTAGAATTATTAAAGGATCAACATGATGCCTTTGATTATGGTGACCATTTATTTATATCTTGTCTTATGAAGAATTCTTTATTTAAAACCATATAATTAAAGTAAGCATAATTTTCCTCTTTGCTCATTTGCATGTTTATTGAACGCTCAACCTTTTGTCAGGTAATGTAAGTGGGATGACATGAATTATGATAATTACTCACATGTCAAACGGAGTCTTTGACCTGTGAAGAAGTTGCGTGGCTCTAAAAATGTTATAGTTAAGATAATAAAGCTTTCCCTTGTATGGCTACCTGACATTGGTTTTTGTTCACAAAGTGTTGTATATAGCGGGGGGAATAATTAGCAGGCACTATTAGAAAAAAATGCCCGTCCTTTTAAACTAGTGAGTTGATCAAATACATTTAAGAATTTCAATATTTTTGTATTAAATATCTTAAGTATCGAAGCCATGTTGAGATGTCAATTGATATTGCTTGAAATTACGGGGATAGTCCAGAGATTCTGTCATTTAAACTGATTAGTGTTTAAATGCTATCCATGAAACAATATTTACATACCGATGTGTATGATATCCCTTTCTGAGTAGGATATCTTAACGTAGTGAAAGGGTTTGTGTATCGCCATGATGAACGAAGCTGTACCAGTCAGGGCCATTTATACCAGAGTGGTTCGTTGTGAACGATCAGACAAAAGTTTACCTCCATTACTAATCAGCAGTTGGCCAGCGTGGGGATGATATCTGACCAAACTCCAGGCATGAATAAGTCCGTGTTTGAGGTCTTTGTCCTTCAGTGGACAAGAAACGCCTGCAGTTGTTGATGTTGTATGTATGTATATATATTTTACTTTATGTTGAATTATGAAATAAACGTTTTATCACGAAATGAAAATATTTTATGCGAGAAAACCTGAAAAACCGAAAATTTCAATTATATATAAGAACGCGGGCCTCGTTATTTTCATTCATGTAATAACGATTTCCATTTTTATAGTTTATTATAGGCTTTAATGCATTAAAAGAAGGCGTGAAGAGTAATTTCTCTTTATGCCTTACCACACAAAAACAAAAACGAAGTTGAGGATATTTAAACCTTGAATCTTTTTGGTATTATTTTTAATGGAATAACAGGATAATATAAGCCCAAGGGTTCCAAGAGGGAAAATGGCCTAGTGAGGAAAGGGAATGAGGAAGCAGATAGAATAGTGTACCTGAGTAAACCCTCACACAAGAGAACTCTAGCCCAAGAAGTGAAAGCCCATGATACAGAAGCTATGGCACTACCCATGACTAGAGAACAAAGGTTTGAATTCTGAGGGCCCATGTCCTTTAAGCACTGCGTAAGTAGCTAAAGTCTCTTCTATCGTTTCCAAATGGAATGTAGCCACCGAACAATTACAGTGCAGTAGTTAACCCTTGAGCGAAGAAAAAAATTTTTTCGGTTATGTTAGTGTTGATAGTTGTATGAGGAAAGAGGAAAATGTGCCAAGAATAGGCCAGACTATTCAGTGTACGCTTAGGCAAAGGAAAAAAGCTGTAACCAGAGAGGAAGCCAATGTAGTACCATGGTCTATAGAATAAAGTGTAGTACTCTCTGGCCAGTCATAGGACCCAATAACTATAGCGGTAGTATCTCAACAGGCGGATGGTGCCTTGGCCAACCTACTACCTATTGTATATAAGCTGTCTGGTTATGTTCATATCTTTAAATGGACTGAAGACATCTTTCTGTGTAAATTAAACTGTATGAAAACTTACCATGTCGTCAAGTAAAACATGATATATGAAATATGTCTTGCCGTTAGTTTCGTGTGTGCGTTTACCTATAGGGTTGGGAGACACATCATTAGTGAACTGATATTTACAGACGGAAAACATCTTTCTTGTGTTCTTAAGAGAAGAAAGAAAGAAGTTACGTTAGCGGTACTATACTCAATTGTGCGTTAGTGTTTTTCTTCAAACAGTTACATGAACAAGTTGGTTACTTCGAAAGCTGTTAATGATGAATGGTTTGTCTTATGGCTAAAAAGTTAAAAATACCATATGAGAAACGTTTTTATTGTTTTTATTGCTTTTCCAACTACGGTTGTGGCTTGGCTGGTAATAATAATAATAATAATAATAATAATAAT
>NC_090732.1:140623664-140648664 GCF_036898095.1 Palaemon carinicauda | reverse complement strand
TTTGATTGTATAGTTTGATATTCGTATTGATAGATTATGAGTGAAATCGTTTAACAATGAAGATTAAGAATGACTTCCAGAGCTCAAAGTGAAGCTAAAACAGATCATAGTTTTTGTAGTTTATATATATATATATATATATATACATTCATATGCATATATATATACATATATATATATATATATATATATCATGTATATAATTAATTATAGTTGGAAATTGATGTTCATGTGTTATGTGCTATTTCAAACAACACATTTTCATTTTTCTTTCTTTACAATGTCAAGGAAAAAACTGAATAAAAGTATAAACACTACCACAGTGTTGTGTTATAATTTATTTAATGCAATGCCAGCATCGATGTCAATGAGTCGTCTGTGTTGATGTATGTTGTTTTATTTATATAGAATTAATTAACAATAAATGTTCATTCCTCATGTAGCAGGTAAACTGTGAAAGTGACAGTGACTTGTTTTACTTATTCTTTGGAACAACCAATTGTTAAGAGAAACTGTGTAATATTCAATATATATATATATATATATATATATATTATATATATATATATATATATATAATATAAATATGAATATATATGTATATATACATACATATATTTATAAATATATATATATATATATATATATATATTTATATATACGTATATACACCCATATATATATGTATATATATATACAGTATATGTGTGTGTATTTATATATATAAATATATATATATATATATATATATGTGTGTGTGTGTGTGTATGTATGCATATATATGTATGTGTATATATATATATATATATATATATAATTGCATTTTAGCTAAGTTTAACCACTTTTTTTGGTTTGCCATGCGGATGACAAAAAAAAAATAGGATTGAAGTTCATTGTTGCACTTGAAGATTTTTCTTCGTTCATATAGAGATTTGTATAGCTTTTTATATCTTCACCTTTCTTGGCTTTAGTATACCATAAGTAAAGCTTATTTGGCGTTGTTTATCGAGGATAATTGTTCACTACTGAGAATGGATGAGGCTTCGGGGAATTGGATGAATTGGTTGCCGGCACAAGTGCTGGGAAGTGTTTCATTACACATCTTTTGAAGATGACGGTAAATACACTTCAAATGCATGCTCTCTCTCTCTCTCTCTCTCTCTCTCTCTCTCCTCTCTCTTCTCTCTCTCTCTCTCTCTCTCTCTCTCCTCTCTCTTCTCTCTCTCTCTCTCTCTCTCTCTCTCTCTCTCTCTGTGTACATATACGTGAGTGTGCTCTTCACACACACATGCGCGCACACACACACACACATATATATATATATATATATATATGTGTGTGTGTGTGTATGTGTGTGCGTGTGTGTATATACACGTGTGTGTGTGTATTTATGTGGTTTTTATGGAAGATTGTCTTCTATTCTAGATTTAGCTTGTTAATGTAGATGTGTTTGTGTATTGAACATTTTTAAAGGTAAATATCCATGTGTATTAATTTTGCCTTTTTCTTTCCAGGTTAGTGTGAGATGTTAGAAGACCTTACTGAGTGGCTAAGGTGAGAACGCTATTTAACGTATAAAAATGATAAAATATCAGTATTTATCTGCTTGTCAATATTGCGTAGGAACGTGGTTTATGTACCCGTATAGTGAGTAGTAAGCAAATAATTATTTCTTTATATTTGATTTTCAACACTAAGATAAAGATGTGAGGATGAGTAGGCTTTTTGCCTTAGTGTTCTTTGCTGCTTAGTAATCATTAAAGTTATTCCTTGGTGTATAAGTTACTATAAAAAATAAAGTATTGTTAGTTATCATATATACTTAAATGGCCTGCATTTGTCAAAACTTTGGTGAATGACGTGATTTTTAAAAATAAGGTTTAGTTTTTCACATCATTCTATTACGTTTCGTTTTCTATGTTTGTGATGTGTACTAGTTTCTGTTGTATCAGGATTGCATTTCTGCCATTTTGTTTGTATTGAGGGAAAAGTTTTTTATAGCTTATACATTTTTCCAGTATCAGAATTGCAAAGGAAACGGTATGAAAATCAAATTTCTCTAATCTATGGTGAATATTATTTTGGTTGCTCAATAAAAGTAACAAGAGCAAAAACAAAGCTATATAATGTTGGTGTGCGAATATATATATGAATATATATATATATATATATATATAGATATATATATATTTATATATATATATATATATATATATTTATATATATATATATATATATGTGTGTGTGTGTGTGTGTGTGAGTGTGTGTGTGTGTGTGTATATGTGTGTGTCACCAGTTATCCCTTTCCTCACTAGAAGTGACTGCGAAAAATACCCATTACTTAAGGTTTCTCTCTTCCTCTTGAAATATTAGTCACAAACCCTTACGACCAACCTACCGTACTCCATAATCTCCACTTGACTAAATCTTCTAAAACAGAAAAACCCATTTATTCTTCTTACGTTTACCTTTTTACGGCATCTACTACGTGTTTACACATTTAACCAATCTTAACTGCTTCAACCTTACATTCACCCTTCCCCATCAATTATTTCTATCCACAATGGAATTGGTCTTTAATATTTTTATCATATATATTTCTATTTTTTTGTAACGGATTTTATTTTACCTCCCATGAATCCGTTTTCCTATTTTCTTCCTCATATTTATTTTTCCGTTTACTGACGTTTACCTCTTCAACCGTCTTGTTGACGAGGCTTAACGGCGCCAAACCTCGAATAGCCAGATGCCTGCCTCTTGGAACTTTCGCTATGAATAGAGCGACTTACATTCAATGAAGTAGGTCGTGTTATTATGTTCCGAGAAATTAGAAATCTATCCCCTTTCATTCGGGTATCAATCAAAGAAATGTCGTGGAACTGTTCTGGCGATTATTATTATTATTATTATTATTATTATGATTTTAGCTAAACTACAACCCTAGTTGGAATAATTAGATGCTATAAGCCCAAGGACTCTAACAGGGAGAATAGCCCAGTGAGGAAAGGAAAAAGGGAAAAAGACATTTTTAAGAAGAGTAACATTAAAAAAAAATATTCCCTATATAAACTATAAAACTTTAAGAAAACAAGAGGAAGAGAAATAATATAGAATAGTGTGCTCGAGTGTACCCTCAAGCAAGAGCATTCTAACCCAAGACAGTGGAAGACCATGGTACACTGGCCATGGCATTACCCAAGACTAGAGAACAATAGATACTCTTACTCTGATAGAGAGAGAGATACATGTTTGTACAAAGTCAGTCACCGTTACATGCGTCCTTAGCGTATTTTGAAATAAATTAAGCTTTTTCTGTAATCAAATATAAATTATATTAAAAGTTCTAATTAGCAATTGTGGTTTTACGAAATATGTTGAAACATGTAAAATAAGACTGGGATATGGGATGATCTTCGCTGCCTCTATTTTTCACAATGTTTTTGTTTTCACCGTAGCTATTTTTTTTTTTCATTGTTTAGATTAAATGAAAAATTACTTAAATATAATTTCTCTATCCTGCATTTTACGGTCTATTCATTTCATGTACCTTATATTTTACTCATGTCTATCCATTTCCAGTGACCTATATTGTACGAATGTCTGTCCATTTCATGTACCCTATATTTACGCATCCCTATGCAGTTCGTAATTATTATATTTTGAAAGAGGAGATACGAACTTTCATTAGTATGGCAAAATTAAGAATTTAATCTTGATCAACATCAAATCTTTCTGTAAATCCAATTTGCATTTTCTTTCATGTGAGCTGCATTCCAGTTTGAAAAAAACGTAAATCCTAAAATTAGTTTAATATTTAGAGATAATATGTATAGGTAAATTTGCAGAAAAGATTACGATATCAGATTCTCTCTGAAGACATTTAGCTGCTATTCAAGTTAGAAAGAGAAATGTTCGTCGCAAAATAGTGTTCGTGGGAGTCAAGAAATAAAAACAAGTTGCGCCACAAAGTGACACAGCAAACTATTGCTTGTTGGGGGTCCATGTGTAAATAGAGCATTCCGAGAAGAACTCATCATAAGTTTTAAACTGTCTCCACATGAAGCCATCTATGTTGATGTGATTAGAGTCGGTCTAGGCCAGTAGTTATTTTATGTATACGGAAGTTAAGTAGGGATTATTGTAACAACATAGTTCTACACTAGTGTTGAAAGGTTTTAAGCGTCAATTATAGAGTGATTTTCCTTTTGCAAGATTTCACACTAAGAATTATTGCTCACGAATGACTAAAAGATATTTAACAATATTTCAAAAGATTACTCGTGAGGTTGAAAGAATACAGCTCATGAAAACTTTACTTGTACTTACCTTACGTCTCCTCGTCATATCCTTGCCATCATCTCAGCACGTCAACGTTTTTGCCCCACGTATGCCATAGTACATACAGTATGTCATTTTTAGATTCACCCTAGGTCTCTCTCTCTCTCTCTCTCTCTCTCTCTCTCTCTCTCTCTCTCCCCTGCAGCTAGCTCCGTTACAGCTCCCTACTAATTCCCAGGTAACATCTACCTGCCATGTGCCAATACTCAGGGGTAGATTGAGCGAAAGGGGTAGGGTGGGGGAAAAGGGGCTTGATGGGACTTTGTAGACAGTCGTATTGGAGGAGGGATTGCTCTGGTGAAATGTGGGCTGCCTGGTTCGTGAAATGATAATCTCTCTCTCTCTCTCTCTCTCTCTCTCTCTCTCTCTCTCTCTCTCTCATGTAATTGTGAATAAGCACTTGTCTTTGTTCATCAAGTTGATGTTCGTATATTTAACATTTATATAATATTTAGTGTGCGTAAATTTGACGAAATGCTAATGGAGTTGTGAAAGAAACTAGAGAGAGAGAGAGAGAGAGAGAGAGAGAGAGAGAGAGAGAGAGAGAGAGATAACAAAGTGATTCTCTCGAAATTCTTCCGTAATACATTCTCGGTCATTATTGACACAGGGTATGATGAGAACTTCGAACTGAAAACGTACACGCCCTTAATCCTTTATTACATTGAATATGTCATAAAAGTGAGATAGGATTTAGTCCCAACATAAAGGTGAACTTGAAGGGATATAGATTAGAAATTCGCTCACTCATAGCATAGCATCCAAAGGCAGACATTGCGCATTTCATTCTATGTGTGGATTTTTTTGCTTAATATGTCGTTGCTTTCTTATTATTACTTCTGTTTAGGAGTAAAAAAAATGTTATTTATAACTCAGTTCTTTTACGAAAGGCAACAATAAATCTTTAGTGCATTGTCTTATAGACTATCTTGATTACGAAAGGTCAAAGATAACTAAATTATAGTTAAGAATGATAAACATGGCTAATAAAAGCTGATATATATTCGTTATGCTTAAAGTACCAACGTAAATTAATGTCCTTCTTACTCATGGTTCCTATGTAAGCTTGAAATCAGACTGATAGTGAAAAGGCAGGAACATCTTTTAGACCTTTGGTACGAGGTACCAACCAACCACAAACTTTCAAGCTTTTGTCATAAGGAAAATACATTACATTACCTTGAAATATTTTGAAGTTTTATTCAATTTCGGGAGTGCTAGATGAATTATGCTTTAGCCAAGATAGCCAATTTAGTGTTAGTAGTAGTATTAAAATAAAGATGTGTTGGTTCAGGAAAGGTAGGAAAGGTCTTACCTTTATAGTTTTTTCAACTGTTCGTCCCTTATTTTACTTTATAAGTTAACAATTGTACAATATGATGTAGCCATCATCTTTTCGCTTTACTGTGAATAATTGTTTTTTTTTTTATTATTACTGGTATTGCTTTATAATTTAAAGTATAATTATAAATGAATAAAAGAAATAATAAATCTGAAGCCGGTTTATTAGCCTTCAAGAGATGCTCGAAGATGCGAATAAGATGAGCGAGTTGATTTTGAGGTGGTTGTCAAGTGAGGTGCTTGGCTGTAAGAGTTATTGGTAAGTGAGGGGAGATAAGATGCCAGGTGAGGAAGAAACATAAGAGCAGGAGATGGTAGTAAAGGAGGGACAGAAGTGGGGCATTGATGGGCGGGATGGTTGGTGGGCGGCGGTGGGGTAAAGCCAAAAACCAGAGTAGGTGCCATGAAGACTAGGACTGGCAGTGCCCCTCTGTCAGTGCTAGCGTGTGCCCTAAGATTCCCGGCTGACATGCCCACAAGACTTGAATTTGCTTTACACCTCTGAAACTGTAATTGCGAATTGTATTTGTATACGGTGTGAATAGTGAACGTAAAAGCAGACGCAAGAGTTTAGAAGATAGTTGTACATATTCTTTCAGTTGATAAGTGTTTGATGTTCAGTGTTTTCCTCGATTCCCTATAAGGCTGCCATTACTCGCATCTCTTCATGACAGCAGTGCCTTGGAAAAAAAAAGTTTTAGATTGTATAAGTTGTTAATGTGCTCTATTCCTTCGCCTTTATTTTTCAAGAGAGGAATTTAACTTGAGAAAGTAGAAATATTGGACGTTGATGTAAGAGTTGTGGGAAAGTGTCACGTTCGTACCGTGTGTTTCTTTCTTGCCTTTAACGGATGTTGAGTGTTACGTTCTTGGAAATACGTGAGTGTGCGCGTGTGTTCGATGGGTTCACGTATAACGGATGCCAGAAGGAATTCCGTTACCTATTTGATGTCAGGCGCCGAATTCAAGTGATGAATCATCGGTTTCTTTTGAATTTAAGACGAAACTAGTGGTCCGTTAAAGATCAGTGTCATGAAAATTACACCTTAACGATTTTACCTAACTAATCGACATAAAAAGGTGTGTTTACGAGACATTTTAATGTCCTTTTACTTGCCTTAATTGGTTGCGCAATACCATCCCTATTCACAAAAGAGTGCAACACTAATATAGATCACTCTTTCGGCTAGAAAACACTAAGAAAATGCTTTTGAGATATTAATGACTACATGGAAGTCTTCTTCTCATGTGACATCATCAAAAGATTGCAGAATCACTCTATCTTAACTTGAACGTTGCATTTCTTGCATCTTCTACTCGGGTCTGCTCTTGATGAGACTTGGAGGAGCGGAAGGAGGAGTATTGGATAATGCAATAACCAACAGGTGGGACCTGAATTAGCATAGTAATTAGTCCAAGACTTGGCTTTTGTTATTGTATTGAGATTTATCTAATTATGTTTATAGCCATTTATATTAGGTTTTGGCTTGATATAATGCATGCAGAGAAAGTAGTTCTTCGTATCTTTTTTTTTTCTTTTTCTGACAATCTTTTCCTTGAATAATGAATCACTTTGCCAGGTAAGGAAGATTCACTTAATTACAATGTTTTATCCCACGAATTAAGCTTTGTAATGGATCAATTTGTTTGGATTCTACATATCAAGTCTTGAATTGGAGGAATATTAATGGACTGAAACAAATCAGTGTTAAATTAAAGGTATTATGACTGGTTGATATTTTAGCTACTTATCCTTCCAGAAAATTTTGAGAGCTTTGGTTTCAGCTTGTTATTCTGTCATAAGGTCTTAACAGTTTTGATTTTTGCAGGTGGCCACTTTGATATAATGATGCTGAGATCATTACTGACACTTCATATTTAGAAAATCAAGAAGCATGAATTGATGATTTTTTCTTATTAATTCTTCATTGTTAAAATCCTAACCATATTCGTTTTTCTCTTCTTCGTCCTAATCTTCGTTTTCAGTAGAAGACACCCCCACTTGTTTCAAAGTTACTCGGTAAGTGGTGAAAGTGGTTCGCAAAGTTAGAGCAATTATAGCTTGTGTTGTGGAAATGTTGAGTAATTGGAGTGTAATTACCGCAACACCATTTTGTTTCTTCCTTAGTAAAAATTTCAGTAAACCATGCCAGGTATGCTCTTTGTTCATACCTACGTCTGTCTAAAGTATATAGGATATAATGTTTTTGGAGTCTATTAAATTTTCAAAAACATTTACCGAAGACAAATGGAGATTATACGTCTGTCTGTCTACTCTTTCATCGATGCCTCTTTCGTTGATACCTTGTCCTTGCAACTCTACTTGCACGACCCAAGGGATTCGTGTCAAACTTTGTACAAAGACAGATCCTCTGTCTTTGATATATATGAAGAAAGATCATCTGTTTGACTGTTACCCCAACTTTGTCTGCGGAATCTCTCGTATGCGGTTGTGCGGTTGAATGGAATAATAATGGTTAAACTTGGTATAAGAGACCCTCATACACAGATGTTCATGAAGGGAGATAATTCATCTGTTTGTTTGTCAGTGCGTCTATTACTCTCACTTCGTCCTCGAAATGTCCTCGAAACTCTTACATCGTTCTATGTATTTTAATCGAACTTTCCCAAAAGGCATAGCATCCTGCATAGACATGTATCATCGGAGATTGTCTGTCTATCTGATAGTGTGTTTTTCACACTTACTGTAACAGTGAAACCCCTTCTACGTTTATTAGGTTTCCCTGTTTGTTCGGTCTATCAGTCACACTAACCTTGTCATAGCAATAACCCACATGGTTCGAGGATTTCTGAAAATCGTCCATCTGTATGTCTCTGTGTGTGTTTGTCACTCTTACTCTGACATCATAACTCCTCCTACACAGTTGAAAGGATTTCAGCCAAACTTCGTGTTGAAGCCAAACTTCGTGTTAAAGTATACCACCGTGCAGGAAGAGGAATCGTCTGCCTTCCTACGCAACAGCATCTCGGCCATAATTCCCTTGTCATTGCAACTCCTCAAACATGATTATAGGGATTTCTTTTAAACTTGGCACTAAGGTAGACCGTCATGCATAGATCTGTATGACTGGCGATTGTCTGTTCGTCTATCTAGTCAGTGCGCCTCACACTCAACTTTGCAATTGCAATATCTTCACGGTCGAAGATAATTTTTGATACAAAATTATTCAGACAGACCATCGTACGTAGATGAATTTAAGAAGAGATTGCTTTTCTTCATGTTTGAATGTCTAAGTCTATTCGTCATCATATCAGTCTAATTTACCTTGTTTGATTGAAGGGATAAAAGTAAAATTTGTTACAAAGGTAGCCAGACCATTATATGCAGTTGTGAAATATACCATCTGTGTGTCCGCATCTGCCCTTTGCTATCTTGCGCAAGATTTAGTACCCAAGTTTTTTGTACATGGTCGAACGTATATCCATTAATCTTGGTTCTGTGGTAAACCATTGTACTGGTGTGCATAAAGAGAGATTACCTGACTGTCCATCCATGTTTCTTCATTAAAGTTTTAAACAGCACTTAGAAATTTTATTCATGAGGAATATTTTCTGTAAGACGACTTACCACTATGACATCATACGAAGGTCAATTTTTGTATGGCCAAGAATTTGTGTGCTGTTTGCGTTAGATTTAGAACCCATAATGAATTGCATTCATTACAGAACAATTAGAGAAAAGAAAATCGACCCTATGCTTTTGAATTGGTACGTATCTTAGCTTCGAGTTACCAGGATTTTCCATAATTATCATACTTTCTATCTTCGCTTCGTCACTAAAGATCACCTCCCATCTTGTCTTCGTTTTGCCATCCGGAAAAATCTCATTTCATGGTTTTTGATTCCAGTGACACTTGTGAAAGTGATGTTCGTGCATACAGCTATCGTAGCTGTTAAGGCCTCTTGCTATGAAGAAATGTTACAAGATACTGTTGCTGAATTTCTTTTATTATTAAAGATGATTGATGTGATATGGCAAATAATTTACTAATAGTTATTTTCTAGTATATTAAAGTATTCAGAATACTGTTGAATTTCCAATTTTCAATCTGATAATATTCTTAGCGCCTCCTTTTTTAAGCATGCAGTGCATGCCATTTTTTTTTTATCATTATCCTTTTGGTTTTTTATTTAATTTTTTTTTGAAGGAGAATTGATTGTTTTCTCATTTTTTATCACGTGCATTAGCTGTTGGTTCTTCTCTTGCCTTTCATGGCTTTCATGTTTTTATTTTCACAGGCATTAGAAATGGTTCCTCGGTGAGGCCATTAAACTAGTCATTTGTCCACTTGAATTTCTATTGACGAGTTATGCTATTGGATTTGTGATGGGGTGGACTGGGTGGGGGGACGTCCTTTCTAGAATGGGAGGAAAAAATTGCAATACATGAATACGACAGACAGACAATGCGTCTCCCTTGTGTGACTTCTAAAAAACAATTTTTGTGATGCCCCGAGGTGTGAAAGTACAATGTTACCACGTCCTCGGTTGTTATTACAGTTGATAACGTAACAAACAAATATGCATAAGAATAATTATAGTGCAATGCATATGTGCGTTGGGAGTGTATTTATTTTACATGAGACATAATAAACGAGATATATAATATAGAGTATAAAATAGTGCATGAATGAATAATATACGTTTATATGGCATGGTATATAATGTAACGGTCTCATTTTTTATATATCTACAATTTGTATTACAGTTACTTTACCCCTATTTATATCTATGTTGCATTTGCAAATATTGAATAAAGATCATTCAGTTAAAGGTTCTGAAAAGGTAAACTAAACTTCTTGAATTTCGTCTTTAAGGAGCTTTCGTTTTGTAATTAATGTGATCTGCCGTTATAAAAGGTTCACTCAAAAGCCTTCAACTTCTTTCCTAGAAAATGCACTCAAGTACTGTCATTAACATTCAGGTTTTCAAAAGGCTCTTGAATTGTTTCCACTTTTGTTTCGGAAAATAGATATTGTAATCTGTTTGATTTTCGTCGACATATATATATATATATATATATATATATATATATATATATATATATATATATATATACAGTGTATGTATATATATATATATATACATACATATACATATATATATATATATATATATATATATATATATGTGTGTGTGTGTGTGTGTGTGTGTGCGTGCGTGTTGTGTGTGTGTGTATGTCTGTTTAATGTTAACTGTCACCATACGTAGTACATACATGAATTTTATGAGAGTGAGAATAAGAAGGTAATTGGTGTATGAATTTAAAATTCATTCTGAGATTCATGGATTAATGTTGCTTGTCTCGTGTAAACATAGTGATGCACCTCTCTCTCTCTCTCTCTCTCTCTCTCTCTCTCTCTCTCATTATACTTTGTTTACTTTCCGTTTTAGTACATTCATTAGAATTTAAACATCTTGGATGCATGTAGATATTTTTATTTCCGCAACAGGTTACTAAAAGAAGGCAACAGAGTAGCACGCAATTGGTCCGCCATTTGTTTAGAAAACATGATCCCTATCTGGTAAACTTACTTAGGGTGAATAAACTTTTGACTGTTACGACACGGGGAACGCGTGTTTCTCACCAAAAGAGGTAGCTGCGACTAACTGAGGGATGGCATACTTATATCACAAACCTCGTCTGATCTAGAGTTTCTCTACTGTATTAACTCAAGACACCATGCATACTGTAGCCACTAGAAATTCAAAAACAATGTTTCTTCCGAGTATCATAATGTAAATGGGCAGCCCCTTATAAGGGCACCTGCGTGTTTCGTTTCTAAAAACAAAGCTATCCGCATTTATTTATGCACATATACACACGTGTAAAGTGTACTGGAAAGAATAACAAAAGTAACTTAGAGAATGTATTGTTTTGCTAAATAAGTTGATATCATATAATATTCAGGAGAGAATAGTTTCAATTCCTTTAGAAAGGGATCCAGCAGTATAATTTACATGGTTGACGTTTCTTGTATGTGTTGTCTCAAGTAATCCTTACTATGGTTTATCTTTTGAAACAGACAGTTTTTTTAATTGTTACATATATTCGTCAGATGATTGGTCAGTTTTCTTTGATATCTTACAATAACAGCAACTTGCATCCGTTTGCATGTTTTGCCTTTTTCCAAACGTTGTCCATTATACTTTTGCTGCTCTGCCCTCTTGCTTGCTTGTATGCACGTGTTTTTTCACTACAGTCTTCAGTAAATCCATGCTTTGTTTTATTGTGGAGCTATCACTAGATATTTTTTATCTAGGTTATTTTGAGGCATTTCTATTTTAATTTGTACCAAGCTTTTTCTTGTAATTGTTTATTGTCCTAACCGAGTAATTGAATTACCTCTTTATTAAGGTTGTGGTGGTTGTAAAATACTGGCTTATGTCTTTTTCGCTCTTATGTCAATATAAATTTATATATAAATATATATATATATATATATATATATATATATATATATATATATATATATATATATATATATATATATATATAGATTTATATATATTTGTAGATGTATGTGTAAGTGACTTTCAATAATCTAAAAGTGTATTTATACAATCCTGCACCATTCTTCAAAGCTAACGCTTCAAAGTGAAGTTGTAAACTTCAACTATGCTGTACCATTTAATGTACACCAATAGCTGTTTTATTATGAAATTTTGACTTTATTTATGGGTACATTTATAGAACAATGGCATAGGACATTAATGTTTAGGCTATTACAGTAAAAGAAATAGGAACTTATAAATTTTGACTTGACTTTACCGGCTTCACTGTAAGTTTTGTGCTGTATTTATGTACCTAACGAAGCATACATTGATAGACTAGCCACCGTTTTCCGGATTGCAGAGTAAGAGGAAGAATTGGGTTGAGGAAATCGACGCAACAGTCACGACCATAATCATGGATGGAACTTCACAATGTTAGTCGTCTCATTAACCTACATAAAGTATTCAACAGCAGCTCGTGGAAACCCGCCTTATGCACTCTCCATCATTCTCCCCCTTCCTTGCATGCATTGTTGAGCTTCTTGGATGTTAAGGCCATTCCTTTCCAGTGCATCTTACACCTGTCTTTCAATCCTTTGCAGGCCTCCCTCTTCTCTTACCACACATATGATGCATATACTTTTTCACGAACTCATAATATATGGATGCCATCTTTATAGTAAGGCAGCTACAGGAAAAGAGGCTTGAGGGATATCAGAAGCTCTTCTGTGCTTTTGTAGATCTAGAGAAGGCATATAGTAACATATCAAGAGAAAGTCCCAGAGACGTTGGGTAGAATGGTTGAGGTGATGTACAAAAGAACAAAGACAAAAGTAACAATAGCAGTTGGGGAAACAGAAACCTTTGAAATTTGTATTGAAATACAGCAGGGGTCAGCATTAAACCGTTTTCATTTGTAGTGGTCATAGATGTGTGAAGTGAAGAGGTCATAAATGAAGAGTTGTGGGAGTTAGTATATGCATATGATTTGGTGATTACCGATGAAAATGAGGTAGACTTACAGTGACGGGTTGGTAGTTTGGCAGGAGACTTGAGGGTAATTGTGGATAAGACTGAGGTTATGGTGAGCAGTACGGAAGGTATGGCCAGAACAGCCTCACATGAAAGTAGAGCCTCTGTGATATAGCAGGTAGAATAATTTAAATACTTGGATCTACTATAGGTCAGGAGAGAGGATGAGAAGTTGAATTTTGAGAATAGGATAAAAGAAACCTTTGGCAAGTGGGGGAGGTAGCAGAAATGGTATATGATAAGAAAAGGTCAATGAAGCTAAAAGTTAAGATCTATAGCACACTAATAAGACCAGTGTTAATATATGGATTTGAAATGTGGGCTCTTAAGATGAAAAGAGGAAGCAAAGCTCGAGAGAAAAGAGATGAGAATGATGAGGTGGATTACAGGAATATCACTGGTTGAAAAATTATATAATGATGAAATAAGATGAAAGGCAGGCATAGTAAAGATTACAGAGATGATAAAGAGTGTCACGACTGAAATGATGTTGGCACGTGTTGAGGATGGATGTAGGGGAGGGAGTGAGGAGGGCTTAGGAGGGGTCGAGAGGGAGGCAGAGAATTAGATGGCGAGATAAGGTGAATTATTTTATTAAGAGTAGGAGATTAACCAGTCCAATGAGTCAAACTCGACGCATGATTTAGGGAGAAGAGGTATGGTGAAAGAGAATGCCTTTGATAGAAGGCATTGGAGAGGGTGCATCTTGCAACCGACCCCTTAATGTAGTGATAACAGTTGGAAAGAATATATATATATATATATATATACATATATATATATATATATAATATATATATATATATATATATATATATATATAAATATAATATATATATATATATATATATATATATATATATATATATATATATATATATATACATACACGTGCTTCAGTTGCGTGCCGGTGCATATACGTGTGCGAGAATTATGAATATACCAGTGCGTGATAAAGACATATCCCCGGTACTAAGTATTTGTTTTCTAGTCTAACACCCTCCCGTCTTCCTTTCATCTGAGTTCAGAATAAATTGCTCTCTCTCTCTCTCTCTCTCTCTCTCTCTCTCTCTCTCTCTCTCACTCTCTCTCTCTCTCTCTCTCTCTCTCTCTCTCTCTCTCTCTAAAATAAGTTATTGCCATTTATTGTATTCCTGACATGTGGGACCTAAAAATAGACGGCAGTTAATCTTATTCTCAACAAAGCGTGGATACTTTTAAAGCCTCCGAGAAATTGGGTTGTATTGTTATTTTAAATCGACCGGGAATTTGTGTCTTTTTCGGTGCTTGTCCGTCTGGACTCGTGAAAACTTTTATCCCTGGATCTCCTGGAGAACCTTTTTAGGGATTGTGGGATTTCTTTGATTTGTTCACTTCTTCCTCTTTACCTTTTTGCTAACATTACTCATCTAAATTTTATGGCTATGAAGATGCCTTTCCTTATGAGGATAGACAGATTCATACCTTTGTTGTTCCGTGTTGGATCTCTCTCTCTCTCTCTCTCTCTCTCTCTCTCTCTCTCTCTCTCTCTCTCTCTCTCTCTCCTGCGAATTTCAATATTTCAAACGTAGTAAAACCATTTGTAATTAGGAAGTGTTCCCATGAGCTCAATAGAACATTGAAATATTGCTTATAGGAGAGAGAGAGAGAGAGAGAGAGAGAGAGAGAGAGAGAGAGAGAGAGAGAGAGAGAGAGAGAGAGAGAATTTGCAGGACGAGAAAGAAATGGAGAGATTATATGAGAGTTTAGTAGAACGGAAAATCTCAATATCGTGGTCGGTTAAGTCGTTCTTTACGTGTGTAGCATTATGTTTTACTCAGGGCTTTTTTCCCGTAAATGTTTGGTTTTTCATTTTTGAGCTAAAATAAAAATTATTGTTCTCTATTTTGACGCAAGTTTTTTTTTTTTTTCTTTTTTTTTCCTCTCCATTTTGTGAGGAAAACAAGAATTATGATACTTTATTTTTGCCACCAGCCTATTTTTTTTCTGTAAAGGTTTGGTTTTTCCTTCGTGGGTAATCAGAAAATGACGCTCCTTTATTTTGACACTAGCTTAATTTCATGTTATCCAGTAAAGCTGACTGGACTCTTCTGACCGTTTTAGCTTGAGTTTTTCTTATACTTTTCTTTCACTTTTTCATTGATGTCATTCATACCAAGAACTTATCTTTTAGTATGTTCTAGATCTTTATAAGCTGCTCCAAATACACATTTTATTTATGGATCACAGATATATGTGAATTTTTTTACTACAAAGACAATCACATCTTCCCGGACTATACCTTTCTGTACGTAGTACTAGGCTAGAAGTTAATTCTACCACTCATGCCTTCTCCATCATGGGGCTCAATATTACACAGTATTGTAGAAGTTTTATTCTACCTGTGGCCAGATTGTGGAATGTTCTTCCTAATCAGGCAGTTGAATCGGTGGAATTTCAGGAGTTCAAACGTACAGCGAATGTTTTTATGTTGAACAGGCTGACAGAAGTCTCTCTTCAAAGTTTATATATGCAGATGTTTTTACATCGTTGTTACCTATCTTAGGATATTTTATATGTATTATTCATTACCTCTTATATAGTTTATTTATTTCCTTATTTCCTTTCATCGCTGGGCTATTCTCCCTTTTTGAACCCTTGGGCTTATAAAGCATCCTGCTTTTCGAAATAAGGCTTTAACTTATTTTGTAATAATAATAGTAGTAATAATATAACTAATAATAATATAACAGAAATTTAGGTGTTTACATTAGATAGGGAGGTCAATGTAATTAAATTTATAATCATAATTGTTTTATTTACATGAAAGATTTTAGGAGTGGCAATGGTTTATTATTATTTCATTCTATTTGAATTATTTTTTTTATTAATTGATTTTAATGAAATTCAGGTACCTTTGATTTATAATTTTAGAATACACTTGTAATATTTATGAATGAATTACCAACTTCTGTTTGTAGACTTTTATTTTGTTGTATTGATTTGCAATTCTTTTCGCATGGTGTAGTTTTCGTCCTGGAATTGCAGTTTATATCCTGCATTTTTTATGAAATTGTATTTCATTTTATGTCTTGCGTTTCTTATAAAATGGATTGTAGTTTATTTCCAGATTTTTTTTTTAGCAATTCTCTGCAGCTACTGGTTTTCAATTCCCATAGTATTATATTGCAATTTTGTTCAAACAATAATTATAGCAATATGTTGAATTTCATTACTAGCAATTTTTATAGTTTTGCTCCATCACAAATCTTATTGCCTTTTTATTGCAGTTTTTGTTCTGTAATTCGTATAACAATATATTGCTTTCTTTTAGCGATGCAGTTTTTATAGCAATGTTTTTAAGCTAAAGTTTGTTGCATATGCAGACAATACTAGGTCTTTGCATCATTTTCTTTTGCTGAATGTAGAACCATGGATGCTGAATCACTCAGTTCATAACTAGCTAAAATTAGTGCATGGTGAAAATTATGGGAGATAAAGTTGAACATTAACAATACTCAAAAGTATGATTGTATGATTGTGAATGCAGTAGGTCAAGTACAGTCACTGTGGCTCCTCATCATCTAGATATTTTGAATGATAATTTCTCTTTAACTTTATTCAACTCATATAGAATTCCAGGTGTGGTTCTTGATTGCAAATTTACTTTTGAGAAACGCGTTAGGTCTTTCTCTTCTAATTGCCCAGAAATGTTGGCTTAAAAAGTTTTTAAAGATTTTTGGTGATCAATCTGGCTTGAGGAGATTTTTTTTTATTTCATTCTGTTATGTTTACAAAATAGTTGTTGACTCTTATCTTAATGTGTTGGAAAACAAGTTCTATCTATTAAATTCTTATGATTTTAGTTAGTTTTAATGCAACATAAGATCTTTCATAAAATTGACTATTCTTTGCATTCAAATCTTACCACATTGTACCATCCGGTATTTATTACTGGGTATGCACATGATTTTAACGGTGTTCCCATATTCATAATAAAATTCAGTACTGCACAGTATTCTAGAAGTTAAATTTCATCTTTGACCAGATTGTGGAATGATCTTTCTAAGGTGGTGGTTTAATCGGGGAAATTTCACGTTGAACAGTTTAACAAAAGTCTCGTTTCATAGTTTATATATAACATACATTTGAAGTTGTTAGTGAGCTTAATAATTTTTATATTTTTTCCTATTAATAATAATTATAATGGCATTCTATGAACAACAATGCTTACATTAATGTTCCTTCCTGTTATTTCTACAGCAGTGTTTTACAGCTTCTACCCTGCAAATACGTATTGCCTTTTATGGTTTGCAGCTCGTATCGCAATTTTGATAGCATGGTATTTTAGTTTTTGTCTTGCAATATTAATAGTAATATATATTCCATTTTCTACACTGCACTACTTATAGCATTTACATTTTCTGCCCTGCAATGCTTTTAGTGCTTTATTGCCGTTTCTGTCATGCAATTCTTATAGCAATATTTCGTATTTTTTGTTGCCTTGCCATTGTTATTGCAATGTGTTGTGATTCTATTGCCTTGCACTTCGTAAAGCAATGTACTATAGTTTTAATGCTTTGAAATTCGTATAGCAATGTTTGACATTTTTATTAACGTTCAATTCGTACAATATTTATAGCAATTACATGGCAGTTATATTGCCAATGGGTCATACCCCACATGTCCACAAAGTCTCTTTGAAATTGGTTCCGTAGTGCCTAACAACTAACAAAATATTTGCCATTTACTTAACTTGTTACCTGCAGCGTAATCAATTAAAAATTCATTTTAGTTTCACTACATTGATTCTTTTGGCAGACTTTTTCAGTTGTACGGTTCTACAATTCTTTTGTCTGTATTCCTTCACCCCCAGCAATTTTATTACAATATAATGGTGATAGGCGGTATAGCATAGCAATTATCCAAACTTCCTCGCTGCTTTACAACACAGCACCACTTTTAACAATGCAT
Organism: Palaemon carinicauda; assembly: GCF_036898095.1. Classification (NCBI taxonomy): domain Eukaryota; kingdom Metazoa; phylum Arthropoda; class Malacostraca; order Decapoda; family Palaemonidae; genus Palaemon; species Palaemon carinicauda. Next base: position 140,630,484 of record NC_090732.1, on the reverse strand, counting down.
TTTTTGCTATAATATAGAGCCCCATGTTAGCGTTTCAAAATTATATTGTTGCGTATATCCATTAGGATTTTAGACGCTCACTCGCGGCATAATTATCCGCCCACCTTTCAGCAAATTCATGGTGGTGCTTCCTGATGCCGGAGATGTTGCTGGAGGAACTTTACTATTTATTATTATTATTATTATTATTATTATTATTATGTATATAATATATATATATATATAAAATATGAATAAATCTAGACAGATAAATGTGTTATATATATATATATATATATATATATATATATATATATATATATATATATATATATATATATATATATATATATAGTGTTTCTTGCGTGGTAAAAAATCCCTTGTACTCGGAAATGTGCATTATTATTTATGGCTAACATTTAGAAGAGTAAACGTCGATTCCACACAATTCGTCATTGCATCGATGTGGTGAAATCGTCTTCTGCAGCCAAAAAATTCCTCTTCATGTTTCTTGTCATTCACTTGATTCCTGATCTTCCTGGATGTATTATGCTTTTTTTTTTTTTTTTATTAATTCTGAAAAATTTATTTCTACTTAAAGATGATGGGATATATTGAATATCATTATTCCAAATTTAAAGCTAATACCAACATAGAACTAGAGGGGGACTCTGTAGAGAGTATGCCTTCGCAACACAAAGTATTTTATTTTGCTCTTAACTCCACTGCGTACTCGTACTTAAATGTATTGTCTTCAAAATCTAATAGATTTGACCATAGGTCATGCCCTTCATGTCCACAAAGTTTTTTTTGGAATTGGTTCCGTAGTGCTTACACAATGTTGTTAAAAAAAAAAATTCCATTTACTTAACATTGCGATTATTTTCAAAGTACTGCCGAGTGCTTATACTTTGATGTACTTTACAAAAAATGTTTCATATTCATCCTCGGGTCATACCCAACATGACTACCAAGTTTGGTCAAAAAGTACACAGTAGTTTTTTTTTTTTTTTTTTTTTTTTTTTGTGTAAAGTTGCTCACGAACGAACAAACGGACCAATGAATACACCAAGAAACGGACAAGTGTGAAATCACCCTTCGCAAAATCTTCCATTTTGGTGAAGGCAATTAATGTCCACCTTATATTTGTATGAATAATATTCGTGGAGGAACTTTGGATTTACATACTCCCATATATGTATATGCATATACTGTATATATATATATATATATATATATATATATATATATATATATATATATATATATATATATATATATATATATATATATATATATATATATATATATATTTAAATGCGTATGTATATATATGTATACATATATATATATATGTGTATGTGTATGCATATATATAAATGTATATATGTGTGTATAATATATATATATATATATATATATATATATATATATATATATATATATATATATATACTGTATATATAAGATTTATTATTGTACTGAATTTTAGACCATGTAACTGAAAGGCCTTTCTTTTTAAGGCCACCGAGTTATTATGCCTTTTTTACATCTGAAGAATACATTTTCAAGCTGCAGCAATTATCAAACATTTTAATATATATATATTTAAATGCGTATGTATATATATGTATACATATATATATGTGTATGTGTATGCATATATATAAATGTATATATGTGTGTATAATGGTTCTAGGAATTCTTGCCGCATACATTTTCGCCTTAGGACTTTTTGTCACGGACTTTTTGCCGTAGGAAACTTTGCCACTAGGTATTTTTGCCGTAAGGAATTCTTGCCGCAAATTGCATATTACTTTTATAATTTAAAGGTATATGAAAGAGTTGACCTATAAAAAAAAATAAGTATAGTGGCCTACATACATACATCTAATGCGATGGATGGTCTCTGATAATTAGCTCTTACTTATGAAGTTTTGAACAAGCAGTTTTAGCCCATACATACACTCCACTGGTCTTTGATAAATAGCTCGTGCTTCTAAAGTTTAAAACAAGTTGTTACATACCTACTTGCATACGTACATACACAAACATCTATGTATGTATTCCTGTGGATATGTGGAATGTTTATGAACGGACTTTAAATAAGTTACCAAACACCAATAATAGTGTAGAAGGGTTTCATAATGCCTTGCAAAGTTCTGTTACAAAATTCCACCCAAATATTTGGCAATTAATTAACCTTTTGAAAAACGAAGAGAGTCTAGCAAAAAAGAAAAGAATTGATATTGAATGTGGCGAAGCATCTCACATGAAGAAAAAGTACAAAGATGTTTATGTACGAATACAAAGAATTGTTTCGAGATATGATTTTCAGCGTAAAGTACACTATTTACGGAGTATTGCAATGAATTTGCACTCTTTCTAAACTTGATTGAAGTTTTTTTTCAAATATTTTGAATTTTAAATAAATAAACCTTCTATATTGTAATACCTATGTTATTGATTTTATTTTGACAATGATGAATATTTGAATATTTATTGTAACTTCAATTGCTCTTAAATTTATTACTTGTTTTAAATAAATAAACTTTCAGTTTTATAATACACTATTATTTTCATACCCTTTTATACTCATAATTTAGATATATTTTATTAATTATACGGCATTCATGTATGTAGTAGAGTGTATGTATGTATGCTAAAAACTGCTTGTTTAAAACTTACTAAGAGCTAATTAGATGTATGTGGGTATGTATGTATGTAAGTAGGTATGTATACTTCTTGTTTATAAACAACTTGTTTTAAACTTTAGAAGCACGAGCTATTTATCAAAGACCAGTGGAGTGTATGTTTGGGCTAAAACTGCTTGTTTAAAACTTCATAAGTAAGAGCTAATTATCAGAGACCATCCATCGCATTAGATGTATGTATGTAGGCCACTATGCTTATTTTTTTTATAGGTCAACTCTTTCATATACCTTTAAATTATAAAAGTAATATGCATTTTGCGGCAAGAATTCCTTACGGCAAAAATACCTAGTGGCAAAGATTCCTACGGCAAAAAGTCCGTGACAAAAAGTCCTACGGCGAAAATGTATGCGGCAAGAATTCCGGTCACCGTGTATAATATATATATATATATATATATATATATATATATATATATATATATATATATATATATATATATATATATATATATATATATATATATATATATATATATATATATATATATATACTGTATATATAAGATTTATTATTGTACTGAATTTTAGACCATGTAACTGAAAGGCCTTTCTTTTTAAGGCCACCGAGTTATTATGCCTTTTTTACATCTGAAGAATACATTTTCAAGCTGCAGCAATTATCAAACATTTTAATTTTCTTTTTATTTGGTTGCTCCTGGATTGGCAGTAAATTATTTCATTGCTTGGAACTCAATCGTTAGAAAGTTTAGAAAGCTGACATTTTTATTGCAGAAAAGCAGTTGCCTATGAGGATTGATTTTGTTATGAAATCCTAACATAATAGTAGCCATGGCCCTGAGAGAGAGAGAGAGAGAGAGAGAGAGAGAGAGAGAGAGAGAGAGAGAGAGAGAGAGAGAGAGAGAGAGGGAGAGAGAGAGAGTGTGTGTGTCTATTGGTTACCTGTCACATAAGAAATAACTACATCATACATCCTTTCAGTAATTTGCAAATCCATAATCTTACGTCAAGAATTTTATGTTCTACATTTTATTGATTATGGTATTGTGATAATTGTAAGTAAAATTTTGTCTGATATACACCGTGTACTATAAAGTTAACATTACGCTTTTATTAGTAGCATTAATTAAAACTTTAAGACTTTGAGACACCATAATTTTATTTTCTTATGATTTACCGGAGCAATCGCCGCATGAGCATTGTGATAGCTACAACCCTAGTTGGAAAAGCAGGATGCTATAAGACCAGGAGCTCCAACAGGGAAAACAGCTAATTGAGGAAGGAAACTAGGAAAAATTAAGTATTTTAAGAACAGTAATAACATTAGAACAAATATTTCCTTTATAAACTATAATAAATATAATTAAAATAGAGGAAAAGAAATAAGATAAAATAGTGTGCCCTAGTTTACCCTCAAGCAAGGGAACTCTAACCCAAGACAGTGGAAGACCATGGTACAGAGGTTATGGCACTACCCAAGACTAGAGAATAATGGTTTGATTTTGGAGTGTCTTTCTCCTAGAAGAGTTGTTTACCATAGATAAAGAGTCTCTTCTACCCTTACCTAGAGGAAGTGGCCACTGAACAATTACAGTGCAGTAGTTAACCCCTTGGGTGGAGAATTGTTTGGTAATCTTGGTGTTGTCAGGTGTACGAGGACAGAGGAGAATCTGTAAGAACAGGCCAGATTACTCGGTGTATGTGTAGGGAATATGAACCGTAACCAGAGAGAAGGATCCAATGTATTACTGTCTGGCCAATCAAAGGACCCCAACTATATCTTTCTTTGATATTGAGATATTGGTAGTATATCTGTTTTATGTTTGTTGGTGAGAATTTTTTATTTTGATTTTATAACTGCATTCGAGAAATATATGTTTAACCAGATTGTTACCTAATCGCCATTAGTCTCTTTTAATTATGTAATCGTAGTGTAAGCTGATTCATTTGTTAAAAATTTTTACATGGTTACAACATCAAATATAAGCTTTAATGGCAAGATGTATATAGGATGCCTTCATCTTTTAAAAGTCTGAATCCGAAACGGCCAGTTGAACGGGGTTTTTGGATTTGGTCTACAAGATCTTTATCGCCTTCGTGCTCTCTTTTGCGTTTTGGTATGCAAATGGACCCTGAAGATTCGCCCGTTTTGAAAGTGGTTGTGGTTGTGTATTCGTAAGGGCGTGCTTGAGGTTTCTCCTCCTGGAATGGGAATGTTTGGTGGGTCCTTTTTATTGCCTCTCAATCTTATAAAGAAGATCGCTGTTAGCGTTCGTGGTTTTTCTTTTCTTTATTGACTATTGGTATCTTACGATATTTGGTATTCTGGAAGAGAAAGTCGTAAGCCGTGACTCGTTTAAATAGAAGCCCAAATTTTCATCGATACTGAATTTTACAAAATCTTACATGGGCTTATTCTGGTTATAATTACAAATTTTGAAAACGAATACAGTTGTTTTATTTCAAAGTAATTTGTTTTCTATGTCTGGGTAGTGAACTTTTGAAGGCGTTTTTGAAGTATGTTAACTAAAGACTATATTCAATAAACGAAGTTGAGTTATGCATAAAATGTTTTGGGTTTCAGAGAAATATGGTTTTGTTATATTTACTGGTGCAAGTCCTGAGTGTTTTATTCTTTCTTACATACACTTAGTTCATAAAGAAATTGCATTTTAACATCCATGTTAGATTTAATATAAAGAATCGTTTATCCTCTTTAATGCATAGAGTATTCCAGTCCAACTGACACACGTATGCAAAGTATGTAGTGTGTAAAGACTGTTCTTTACACAGAAATAGCTTCATTTGGAAATGGAATTTATTAGACTGTGCTATTCCCATGCAATTTTTCACCCTCGCTGGCGTCATTATTCCAGACTTCTCAGAAAATTTATCCGAATGTCTTGTTTCTTTGTACAGTATTCTCTCTCTCTCTCTCTCTCTCTCTCCTCTCTCTCTCTCTCTCTCTCTCTCTCTCTCTCTCTCTCTCTTGTCTGAATGCAGATTATTTCTCTTTCTATGTAATTTTATCTCTCCTAACATTTTGTCTCTATGCAAATTATATTTTTTAATATTCTCTCTCTCTCTCTCTCTCTCTCTCTCTCTCTCTCTCTCTCTCTCTCTCTCTCTCTCTCTCTCTCTCTCTCTCTCTCTCTCTCTCTCTCTCTCCGTAGTGAGTATCATCCAGGCTAAATTAAAATGGAAAACTGAAAACACAATTATCTAGTTGCATTTTACAATTTCTCATGTATGTTTAGTATTCCTTATTAGAATTTCATTGTCATAGAACAACTGAGAAGCTCCCTTTGGGACAAGGCAAATGGCAATCAGTATAAACACCCCTTGGACAAGAGCCAACATTGAGGAATCAGCGTATGATGCCAGGGTCTTTTCTCATGGCCTGTCTCCCATTAAATTCACTCCTGAATATCGTTTGCCTTATAATGAAGATCTCTCTCTCTCTCTCTCTCTCTCTCTCTCTCCTCTCTCTCTCTCTCTCTCTCTCTCGTAGTTTGGTTTTATATTTTTGTTGATGGATTAGTTTAACTACTACCGATGTTCGTTGTGTAATTGTGCTTCTCCATAAACACACACACACACACACACACACATATATATATATATATATATATATATATATATATATATATATATATATATATATATATTATATATATGTATATATATATATATATATATATATGTATATATATATATATATATATATATGCATATATATATATATATATATATAATATATATATATATATATATAATATATATATATATATATATATATAGCGCCTACGCGAAAGCTTTTGATTCTCTCAAATCTTCAGCAGTATTGAAAGACTTCAGAAGTAAGTTATAAATGAATCTCATGTTAGAAACACTTGAAGATATCTACACTGGTAGTACAGCAATCCTAAAAATACATACCTTGAAGATAGTGAGAAAATTCCTATTGAGAAAGGAGATAGACAGGGTTCTTTGTCTCTAATCTTTATGATAAAATGAAATTTTTTGTATGTAGTGGCTAGTGAAGTACCGAAGATTTTACATGCGAGTGGTTATGTATGTATGTCTGCATCTTCGGATCAAAAGTCTTATCATACCTTCTTGCTAGTACGCATTTCAGGTGTCCCTCTCCCCACCTGTAAATCCTCTCT
>NC_090732.1:140617221-140623164 GCF_036898095.1 Palaemon carinicauda | reverse complement strand
TGCACCCCTTCCCTTTTTGGTTGCTCTAAACCTTTTTTTTCATTAAGGGAGTGCCTTTTATTCTACATTCTGCTTTCTTTTCACGAAGCCTTATCACGTTGTAATAGAGAAAGTGTTACGAATAAAGAACATCGGGAAAGATGTGATGAATAGTAACTAATGTTGGTAAGTAATGTCCTTAACATTTATGAGGTGTTTCATCGAGTACTCTTGACGAAATCTTTTACTTATCACAAATTTTTACTAAATGAATGCGTTTGCATTCGCATGCCTATGTGCACATCTATATATTCAAATATGTTTACTACATATTAAAAACCCCACTTGTATTTTATATGCAAGTCTGTATGTGTTCTTAATTAGGTCATGCATAATTCATTAATAGCAATTGCTTTCCATCTTGGGAATAACATAATGTAAATCCGTTGTGGGTGACATTAGACTTGATATACTTAGCTATATTGAGATATTTGGATTCAATGCTGAATTAAATATGTTTCCAAATCAGGTTTTCCACTTAGAATTGAAATTAACCTATCACCGGGATAACTTCAGTAGTAGTTATGAAACAACTTTCCAAATGATAATTAGCGATAATTTATCATTATTTTCGATCATTAAATCTTTTTACTTCAATTATTTAGCCGCGAACAACCCATTAATGTCGAATTCATTATCTCTTTGAAATAACTCTCCTAAAGGGAATTGTGTATAATGAATCCACGTACCTGTGAACAGGGATGGAGGCTTTGTCTATTTAGGCTGTTACATGTATGCAGAGAATTACTTGCGACCAAGAGCCCTTGCCAGGGTGATCTAAGATATAAAAATAAACGCTATTCATATCCTTTTGTATTGTTTTGTTCACCCCAAGGAAAGATTCATGGTTCTATCATCTGCATGGAACTTAAAGTCTATTTTCGAGACATACCGTCTCAACTCTTTGCTGTTATTGTGTCTACTCAAAATATTTTTAGCTTATGGTCATAGGCTTGTTTTGCTACGATGGGGACAGGTACAACTCCTTTGTGAGAACAGATTAGTGTATGCACATTGCATTAAAATTGACTTAGACGTCTCTTTGTAATTCATCTCCTGTTGGTTGTATCTAGTGTTAAAAAAATGACTTGTGGTCATCAAACTAATCCTAAAATATTATTTGAGAATTAAAAGTACAACACCCTCTATAGTGAATGATAACCAGTAGCCTCATCATAAAAGCTCTCCATAAGTCCATAATGTTTGCATGAATATAATTGTTTTGAAAACAAGTAAATTACAGGAAAACGTAACCCAGCCGAAACTATTTTTATTTATTTATTTTTTATTTTTATTTTTTGGTCATTTTTCCATGGGGTATTGTTTATAGAAACTCATATTTCCAATTTGTAGTTTTCCCCTCAATTCTGTAGTAATAAAGATGATTTTGTCCAGAAAATATAAAAAGGGAACCATCTATCCCAAGTATTACTAATAATGATTCCTTAAACTATCCACAATTTCTTATTGCCTCTCTCCCCTTTGACTTTGAGGAGCTGTTGCTCTTCCGGAGTGTTGTGCTGCTCTGGGATCCCTTTTGTCGTGGTCTTTACAACACTGCAATGCTCATAAATATGACTTATTAATCTCCAGTTATTCTATATTACGCATCCATCTCAGTACAATCTGGCCCAGGATCTCATAATGGACGGAGATCTTGAACATTTTGTTTTTGTATATCATCGTATGCATGAATATGTTTTTAGGAATTAGACATGTCATGCAATAATTCCTATGCATACAGTATCTCTGTATATATATATATATATATATATATATATATATATATATATATATATATATTATATATATATATATGTGTGTGTGTGTGTGTGTATATATATATATATATATTATATATATATATATATATATATATATATATATATATATATATATATACACACACAGACACACGTGTATGATTTAAAATTCTATTTTAACTGAAAGGTAATACGGATCCCATAACCCCATGTATTGGTATGAGTTCCCCTTCTTAATTTCGCTGCTCAAGGTTTTTACTTTTTTCCCCAAAACACCGTTAGATAAGAGGATACATAAACCCAATTACGAAGTTTGTGCAGATTTAGAGTTAAGCCTACTTCCAGCTGCCAATTTAAGGTGAAGCGTTTAACAAGTTTCATAGTTTTATTATTAGGTATTTAACCTCACCCATAACGCTCTCTCTCTCTCTCTCTCTCTCTCTCTCTCTCTCTCTCTCTCTCTCTCTCTCTCTCTCTCTCTCTCTCTCTCTCTCTCTCTCTCAATAAATAAATACACACACACATACATATATATATATATATATATATATATATATATATATATATATATATTTATATATATATATATATATATATATATATATATTTATATATATATATATATATATATATATATATTTATATATATGTATATATGTGTATATATATATATATATATATTTTTATATATATATATATATATATATATATATATATATATATATATACACGCATATCTATATATCTATATATGTGTGTGTATAAGAACGTTGAATTCTTCTGTCGTGACCCACTTCAAGAAGAAAATGGTTATATAAACGTGCATAGGTGAGCTTAAGCAGGTTTTTATGTTTGTTAAAAAAAAAATAATATAAAGTGTTCAGAACAGGGATCATTGAAGATGAGAAGATTCCGAAACCTCTTAAATCTTTTTCATTATTCTGTGAGCAACCATCTTGGAATATGTATTTTTCTTTTGTTCCTAATTACTGGGGTTTTATATGCATTAAACCACAAGGTTTGGGGTATCTACTCTTTATAAGTGTTTATATCACAAGGAATAGTCATTGTCCCTTGAAATATTCTGGGAATATATGTAATCCAATAGGATCTCAGTAATTCGAACTTTTTGGGGATACCAGACCGTTCTCAAAAACTTGAGATAATTAGTGAGCATAGGGCAAGCAGATCGTTATTACCTGGGTTAGGTAAGAATGTATTTCTGTCAATATTACATGCATAATCTGTAGGCAATGTTAAGGGGGATCCCATGTTATAGAGTGGCCTCTCCCACTACCTTGACTGTGCCTTCAGTTGCGTTAAGGTTTGAAAGCCGCTATTGAAGGGCAGAGGCAAGGGGCAGTGACATTGCCCTATCAAGCTGGACAGTGCCCTAGAGATTGACCATATATACACATGATCATCGCCCAAGCCCCACTTCATCCAAGCTAGGACCAAGGAGGGCCAGGCAATGGTTGATGATGACTCAACAGATAAACCTTTGGCTCTCAAACACCTCATCCTAAGCTCACAAAGATGGTGAGGTTGCAGCGGCCAAATGAACTGACGAGTTTGGGGGGGGGACTCGAACCACAGTCTGGCGATCACCAGGCAAGGACGTTACCAACTGGCTACCACAATCAGACTGTTCACATATACATAGAAGGATGCATGTTTCTATATTATATCCCTTATAACATAAACAGTTGGTGAAGAAGCTTATTGGAATCTATTTCCTGTTTTGCAATGTACACTATGTTACTCTCTAGTAAAGAAAATGTATTCAACATGAATTCACATTCAGCCTTGAAAAGGGAGATAAATCTCAATTGCAGTGCAGTGACCGAAAAAAATAATCATATATTTCAGTTCTTTTGCTAAATATTCAGGTGTTTAAATTGGATTACCTTTAAATGTTGTTGGAAGTTGCTCGCTTCCTGTTTTGTGGTTTCTGGGAATTGTTGACACATTTTCATAAGACATGTGTTTTTCGTTTTATATATTTCTTTCGATATTATTACAAGATGATGATGACCTTGTGTATCGCTTGCTTCCTGGTCAAGTTCTACCGTTCTATCTTCACGTTTCTTTTCGATTTTCCATTTTTATTTTTTTTCTATTTTTCTTCGGGCAAAGTATAAAAAGAGCATTAGCTTATCAATCTTTTGCTTCTTGTTATTGAAAAGACAAGTATTTTTTATACTTTCTAGTCTCTATGGATGTTTATTTGCCTAATTGTGACTTTTATTTAATGTCCAGATAATGGATTTTTGCAAATGTTATCATAATTTCCCGTATTCCTGAACTAATTATCTTGAAACCGTAAGGGTTAGAAATGTCAATGCACACCACTTGGTTTATTGTAATCATTTCTTAAGGGTCTTTGTAGCGTCCTTTCTGGTTCTTAGTTGCGCTCACTTTTTATCCTTTTATTACAACGGTGTCCTGTTACATTTCCTCCTCCTCACTGTCCAAATTTTCTTGAGTTTTACTTCTGTATTTGCATATAGGTTCTGGATGGCCTCCCATGTCCCAGTTCCGGGTTATATAGTCCAAATTCATGAATCCAAAATGTCTATATATATATAAATATACTCGTAAGATTTTCATTCGGTAATATGATTTTCTTTTATATGAAAGAAATTAATCTTTTATTACTATGTTGACTTTAATTTCTTTGCTAAGGTACAACCTTAGCAAACTTTCTTTTCCTCTGATCCAATTTTTCTATTGTATTTTATTATAGTTTTTATCCTTTTAATCATTTCGAAATATCCGTGTTAGAACTTCCATGCACCCTTTATAATCTGTAGACAAGATTCTTAGCCACTTGTAGGATACCGTTTTGTAAGAACCCCTCGGAAAAAGCAAAACTGTGTAACAGGAAATCCAGCTACTGTTATGTTATATATTAAAAGTCTTCCACCGAACACGTTAAATGCACAATGCCTTTGGTCATGAAACAATGACGACTTGGGCCATTTTATTCTGCTTTGTTCTTTATGTGTATTGTTTTCTCTGTAAATTCTAATGGTATAGATAATAAAAAATGTTATAATTGTAGTAAGAAGTGGTTGATGTGTGCAGATAAGATATTTGCAAGTGGAGACAGTTGAGGGTAAATGAGTGACATTATTGTAAAGGGGAAAGTGAGAACCCATTAATGTTGATATTTATTGTAGAAGAATCGAAGAGATTTATTCATAAAAGTATTTTGGAGATGAGGAATGAAGTAAGAAGGTAACAAAATATCGGCGAAAACTAATCGCCTATATGGATGAGGAGCTGAATGTCTATTTCTAATGAAATGAAACATGCTGAACCTATTGATGTTAACTGTTTGTGTAATGTATAGCTCAGTAGTACGATGAGGTAAGACTAGAAACAACGAAGAGAAGGTTAGTAAGATAATATGAAAGGTGTATCGGATTAAAAGTTCCTTATTATCAGGTGGCACTAGATATTACTTCGTGCAAAATAAAAGTGAATAGCACAGTGTGAGTGTTTATGTGTGTGTGTGTGCGTGTGTGTGTGTGTGTGTGTATTTGTGTGTGTAAGGGCGATTCCATGTCCTCCGAATGAAGGAATTTGTAAAATTATGACATATGTTACATGGTTTACAAATCGCGTTGAAGACGAATGTTGTGTAAATATCAATAACTTTACAAGGCACAAAATCTCTCTCTTGTTATTTTTCCATCCTTCACTAGTAAATACCAATAACAATCCAGAGAGAAAATGGAAGGATCATATGTTATTGCGACCAGGCAGTTGCGATCTGTATTCCTACGCAGATGAGAAATTAATTATTGCGGGTGACTTGAATCTTAATTTGGGTGGAAATCTTCAGCGTTGATAGGTAAAAGCTTTTCGGAAAGATAGCTAGGGGGAAATTAATCAGCGGCCTTTGCTACGGCGAAGAGAGACAGAGGAAGAAAGTAATTTTTACATTTGGGTGTTTTCTCAATTGATTTAGATTCTTTGAAAGTGAAAAGATTGATAAAAGAGGTGGGAGGAATGGTCTAATACTGATCTTACTTGAGTTTTATCTGGCTGTTATAAGAACGAGGAGAGTTTCATCTGGTTGTTTTAAGAGCGAGGAGAGTTTTATCTGGTTGGTTTAAAGTAAGTACGAGGATAG
>NC_090732.1:140602221-140614721 GCF_036898095.1 Palaemon carinicauda | reverse complement strand
AGCCGACAACTCAGTCTAACTGGGACGACCTTTACCTTTATAAAGGTAAAAAAGTATAGGCCCCTTCGTGTTAAACGTAGGTTACCTCGATATAGCAAAAGATGGTCACATCCTTGTAATACCTAATGTTTAGGTAACCAAATGGAGGCCTATATACTGTAACATTTTCATGTCGAAAACTTATGTTACCGAGATATCCTGGCTTAATCATAGTTTGAGTTCGCTCACCCACCTGGCTAAATTAGATGCTGGGATGTTCAGAGGCTTTAAAGCCTTTGGCAACACAAACTTCAGATCATGTGCCGGATAGAGAGGTATGATTGGGAGAGGAGAATTGAAGCTGGATGCAGGAAGATATTGATATTAGCGTCAAAATTGGGAAGAGAGTCGAAGACGGAGGATTTTGTTTGTTAGTGCCCGTTTCTATAACGTTATCTAAGGCAAACACGAGTTTTAGCCATGAAGTAATTTTCGGTCTTATTGTGGATTCAATGTAAACTTCAAGTGTCAGAATTACCCTAAGCGTGATATTAAGCACATGTTTGTTTTAAGAAAAACTGATTCTGAATCTTGAGAAAATTTAATCTAAAATTTCCCAAGTGATTGCTTCTCTCCCAGCATGTGGATGTGAGGATGAACTTTACTGTATAGAAACAGCAAGTACTTTATCATTACGAAATGCCCGTTACTTGTTCAGCAGTTTCTTGAGAAATTTAGAGGTGCATATCTCTAGATGTCTTTTGTTTTGATTTTATAAATTTTTCAAGACTCCATCGTTTGGTTGGAACAAAATAAAGATACGCGAAACATTTCCAATCTTCGTCCCCATATATTTTTCTGTATGATATACTTAGGGATATATTGCATTCCATCTGAATTTATAATTATAAGAGCTTTATTAATATGTTTTAATATGCTATTTATGAAGTTCTATTTCTTATCTTAGTTTTTTAAAGATCCATTTCTGTGTTTCATATTTTGCTTCCTACGCTGTACTTTCAGCATCATATATCTTAATAAATTTTCAAAAGAGTTGCTGTCAGTATATTTTCTCTCTCTCTCTCTCTCTCTCTCTCTCTCTCTCTCTCTCTCTCTCTCTCTCTCTCTCTCTCTCTCTCTCTCTCTCTCCCCTATTCCAGTTTTTCCTACCGAGAATATTGAGAATGTACCCGTAAGGCCTCTGTTATGCTAATGGATTCGAAGTGAGAAATAGCATCCATATCTTACGAAGGTCTCTAACTATTTTCTTTAAGGAAACCAAGATCTATTTCCATGTGAATAAGCTATGGGTATCCTTGGCCTCTGATGTGAAAGAATAGAATTTTCGTTGTGTATGCTATCAAAGTCTTGACATCTCTGTAATTATGCGTGGACATTTGAATTATAAATTTTGCATTAGAAAGCTTTGTGTTGTAGGAATGGATTTCTAATTGCACTGAAGCTTTGAGACTTTGAACATTAATTTATTAACGTAATCTAGAGTCAAGGATCATTGTCAGACACAAGACATAACAAGGGTTTAGTACACCTAAATTTTTTGCGTATCAAGTATTACGTAGTTGATGGTTATCTACGAAGAACTAAAGAAAAGGGTGATCAAACTCATGAAACTTATAATGCTTACACTGCAGTTTAACCGAAGGACGCTTCCAGAGATTGATAGAAAGATTAGGAGTAAGAGATTTCATGGAATTCTGAATTTGTCCAGCAAATCAAAATACGAGTCGGCTGTTGGGGACCAATCTTTGGAACGATTTTCAACGCTAACAGAATGAAATAATGAAACCCATTTTCAACAAAAGCTTTTAAAAGTCTTGAATTACTCTTCCGGAATACCATGATTTTGCCCAATTAAAGTAGACCGAATCTGATTCTCAAAAGGCAATTTGCAGTTTAGAATGATATCTAGTATTTTAGGTACATTATATGTACTAGAAGAATCAGTTAGTGAAAAGACCTAGGTGGGGGAACCTCTTTTTCTAGATTTACCAACGATCCTGATTTTGAGGTTTATTAGGTCTTAACTTTTCCTTCCTAGCTTGCACCAAGGAAGAATTATAGCTAAATCCCTTTTAAAAGATTCAGCGATCACAAGTCTGTAAACTGGAGATGGCAGCAATACTAAATGATTAGCCGAATATAACAAAGGAAAAATATTTTATTTACACTTTCATAAGCACTTGGGTCAAGTATCGAAGATGCTAAATTTTACTGGATCGAGAAGGTGGACAGCTTCAGGAAAACAGGGGAAGACCAGAATGAGTTTTTCATCACTCTGCATATTGGAAAACACATCATGCAAAAGGGTTACTGTTTGCCTTACGTTATATGGTACCCAACCATCCAACCATCTGGTTTTAAGCAAGTCACTGTTGAGTCGAATTCAGAAAGTGAAAATTTCAGACTCGTCTAGTGTGTATGTTCAGAAAGTGTGTCAGAAAGGAATCATTTTATAGATATTCTTTGGGTCACAGTTCTTAGTTAAGTGTGACTGTTCAATTTCAAATAAGATTAGCCTATTGTTGCTCCAAGTAACTACCTCTGAAATAGTGAATCAGTCTTTGTCACTGATACGATTTAGCATTCCAGAATTTTTAGTTTTTATGGGCTAAAGTCCATTTCAGCTGTTGATATAAAAGTGAAAAGGATTATCAATAATAGTTTAAAGGTAATCTTACTAAAATAAGAAAAGATATTCCCCTGCGTTGGCCTTGAATCTTATTGGTCATCCTTCTAATTCATAATAAGGTGCATTTCCTTTCAATGGTAATATGGGTAATGATAATGGAGACAGTAATAACAGTAATGAAATGGTGGTTATGATTATAAACATCATAAAGTTTATGGTCAATCATCATCATCATCATTGTTATAAGTTACGGCAGCGTGCAAGGAAATTACATCGTTTTGATATATCGTACTCATCTCAGAAAATCAGTCGTTAAATTCTCACAGCAGGCCTTGGGAATCAGGTTTGAATGGCAATTGGACGCTGCGGCCCTCAAGAAGTCAGCGGTATTTTGTGCCTTAGTGACGGACAACCCCCGCTCCATTTTAGACCGCGTCATCGTTCGTTTGTTGTCACGAACGAATTCTGAGATTACTTCGTGAGGAAATAAAGTTGCCAGAATGGTAGATGATGTTTCCATTTGGGAATAACACCATATCCCCCCCCCCCTCTTTTCCCCCCTCCTTGGGTTGCGTTGGGAAATCAATACTCTGGGAGGCTCTTGTGTGACTCATCAGTGGCACTCGGAATTTTGCTTGCTTTCGTTTGATCCCGTTTCCCATGATTTCCATGGAACTGGACATTTTGAAAGGTTGCAGCTTTTTGTTAAATGCTTGCTCTGTGGTTTGGCGACGTGTCTAATGTTGTCATGTGTACTATTACACAGTAATAAATGTAATGTGTTGGTAAATACGACATATTTTACTAATCATGTTTATGCTTCTCTCTCTCTCTCTCTCTCTCTCTCTCTCTCTCTCTCTCTCTCTCTCTCTCTCTCTCTCTCTGTCTCAGATAACAACAAAGGCTATTTGCTTGCCAGACACCGTGTAAGGAAAGCTTCAAAGTGATTGATTAAGACAAGTGAACTCAACCAACCGCCAACAGCTTTCTCAACTTCCTCTTCTCACTCAAGATCAAACCCTCAGAGATTAACGGATGAAGGTCCCTGTGTCATAGGGAGGGAACCAGGGTTCGAGTTTTGGGAAGGGGAATGGTAGGCACTGTTCACTTGGATATTGTGCGATCGTAAATAACGTTTAATATTCTGTCGGGGATTTCTTTGAAGAGATATTTCATGTTCAATATATTTATTACACTAATATATATAATATCTGTTTAATAAACGGATAAGCTTCTAAACTTATATTTGTAATTACAACAGTTGTCCTTAAAAAGGATACTGATGGGTTTCTTTTTGCTAGTGTGTATATATATATATATATATATATATATATATATATATATGTATATATATATATATATGTATATATATATATATACATATATATATATATATATATATATATATATATATATATATATATATATATATATATGTGAATGACTGCATTATTGGCTGTGTTTTAATATTTCTTTAAGTATGATTTTTTTTTTACTTTATTCGCTTTTTATTTATATAATCTCTAGATATTTATCCAAACGTATTTAATTTATACACAGTTTTACCCAGAAAATTCTTCTCAGTGCCCAGCTGATTACACAGGTGCAAAAGGGTCTTCGTGTAATCAGCTGCAGAATCTTTTATATTATTATAACCACTTGTCGGAAATTGGGATTTTTTTTTTTTCAATTTTTTTTTTCTGTAAATATCGATTATATAAAAATACGAACCCAATGTTTTTATTTTTGACTAAGTTCCTTTACAGACGGTTCTCTTTTTAATGGTTTTATCTTAAGTTATAGAAAAGTTTTGTTAGACTGAACGTGAGCGAAAGCAATTTCCACGGTTTTCCCAAGTGTTTTTTTTAGGGGACAATGGAATGTGATTGATGTGGCGTTGCAGTGGAGGCTGTTTGTGCCGAGCCGAGGGAGGGCTTCTTATGCTGTGCTGTTAGGAACTGTATGAGGATGTAGGAACGCGTGTATTGATGTAAAATATCTTGTTAATATTTTATAATCTTTGTTATTATTGGTAGTTGTAATGTTAATAGCCTTATGCTGTACATCATTGAACTATAGAATTGATTTCAGTAATTAGTGCAAATTAGTCATATATGGAATGATCATTGCTTTACACCACCTCATAAATTGTTTCTTTATCGCTTGGCTGCCATCTGAAATATATTTTTTAACTATGCTTTAATGGTAAGGTATTAGCGAGAGTGTAATATACTGCAAATGACATGGGAAACATTTTAGTTTATAATTTCAAAGTGAATTAATTGGTATTGTATGATATAGTTGAACATATACACACATTATGCATATTTATATAGTATACACGTATATATATATATATATATATATATATATATATATATATATATATATATATATATATATATATATATATATATATATATATATATATATATATATATATATATATATATATATATATATATATATATATATATATATATATATATATATATATATAAATGTGTGTTTTTCTTTCGATTTAGGAACTGATGTTACTATATTTAAATCAAAAATGAAATTTTCTTGCCCTGGAGTTTCATATTCATATCATAGCCTCCATCAATTAATGCTTTGCATGGTGGGAAAGTGAAGGATTTATAGGAAATTGTATTCAACGGTTTCCCGGTTTATTGGGTTTAGGTCTGCCGAGCAATGCGACGATTATCAATTTTCTCTCCCCTCCTAAAAGTACAGCTGAATATAACCGCTCTCTCCCACCTTTTTTTCCTTCTTTTGCAATCCCCTCAGAGAGATTATCGGACTGGGAGTGGAGAAGGTGGTGTGTTTAGATGTACTCAATAAGAAATCTTAACGGCGACTGTTGTAAAGAAATATGGGTAGGATTGTATAGAAAGAAATAAGAATGAAAGGAAGAATTACACTGGGAATGATAACAGTTTAGAGGAATTTTTATTCCATACGGGTGTTTCACTCAGGCTTTGCCAATGGACACAATCAGATACATTAATACAACGAGTATTTTACGAATTAAAAGTTAGCCTTCTCTCAAAAGTAGTTTCTTGTGCACAGTTATAGTATAAATTTATATTTGCGTTTGTGAGTGAATGCTTTTTAATATTCACTAACAGGGCTATGAAAAACTCAAGGGGCCAAAGAAACAAAAATAAACCTTGGAATACCGTATATTTTGACTGACACCATTTAAAGGTAGATTACTGCCAAATGAGGAAAGCAGGTAGGTAAATACAGTATTTTCATGGAATAGACAAGTCGCTAATGACGAATCCGACAATATAAGAAATGGTTAGTAAATTGTTTCTTTGATGAAAGTAGGCAAACTATTTTTTGCTTATTCCATATACAACTTGCACGTGTTCCGAGTCCGGTTTGCTGATCATTTAAAAAAAAAAAAAAAAAAAGGTGGGGGAATAATAGGTCGTAAGTTAACATGGTCCATTAGTGCGATTTCAAATGCTTCATTATAGATTCATATACTTGGCTTGATAAATGAGGGCTAATTCGAAAGTACTCTTATTTTTATTCTTCCAAGGGACCTCTATAGTATTTTTCGCTGTATTCATTTACTTCAAGTAGGAAGCTAACACAGTACGATATTATTATTATTATTATTATTATTATTATTATTATTATTATTATTATTATTATTATTATTATTACGTGCTAAGCTACAACCCTAGTTAGAAAAGCACGATTCTATAAGCCCAAGGGCTCTAAAAGGGAAAATGGTAAGATCAATGACCTGCTTCACCAACATGATATTTTTTTCACGATAATTCGGGCGGTCCCTCTCCTTAAAACTACCAAACCTTGTCAAGGAATATCTAGAAAGTGATTAGTGACCAGTAAATGCTTATGATATGATCCATCTAAGAAAAGTACAAAACCGAACTGGGAAAAGAAATCAAATTATGATTTATAGATATATAGATCATTTGAGAACTAACAAAATAGACTTTTATCGGTTGGAGGACAATAACATTCTCTTTCTTTCATTGCTTAGATCTTCACCATGTCTGCAATCAATTTTTCTGCGAAACATAAGATGGGTAGTTCGTCAACTTCTAGCCCAAGCGACTCTACTAGAAACATATCGAGAAATCCATTATATAGCGATAAACTGTCCAACAGACACAGACCTAAACCATAAATCATAACTAGTATTTTGGGACCGTCAAAATGGTTTCGATACGCCCAGTTCCGATAACCCGCTTATTTTTCAATATCCTGAATCCATCAGAGATTTGCTAATTGACGTATATTCAAATAAAAGGAAGCTCAAACTTTCTGATTTATGAAAAGTACCGTACATCAATTGAAATGAAATTTGGGTATGGGAAAGAGAGATATGTTTTAGAGCAATGATTTTCGTTTAAACGAGAGATTCTTAACTTACCATAGATTAGAGTGAAACTGGACAGATTTTCAGGAACAGTATTATTATTATTATTATTATTATTATTATTATTATTATTATTATTATTATTATTATTATTGTTGCTAGCCAAGCTAGAACCCTAGTTGGAAAAGCAAGATACTATAAGCCCAAGGGCTCCAATAGGGAAAAATTGCCCAGTGAGGAAAGAAATAAGGAAATAAATAAATGATGAGAACAAATTAACAATAAATCATTCTAGAAACAGTCACAACGTCAAAATAGATATGTCATATATAAACTATTAACAACGTTCAAAACAGATATGTTTTTGTTAGAAAGAAAATACTTCAATCCAAATCATATAGACCAAAAAGGTCATTGCATGGGTGTAGCTTCGGAAACATGGCTATACAAGTTGATGATAAGCTATTCTCCAACAAGTTTTACAACGGATTCGGTCATCAAATGAAACAGAAGCGAGATCCGAATGGATAAAGCAGAACATCTTGACATCTTCACCACAGGAGCAGCAAGTTGATAGCCTCTTTTAACCTGACTTCCGCCTATAATCGATTGTGTATTTCCTATGAATACTGCATTTACCTGCCTAATTTTTACAATCACGGTGGTCAGGCCTGATGTTTTGTCAACCACAATTTCTGGTTTTGTACTCCGTGGCCGGGATACTCTGTCTATTTTGGGTTCTGATTTATATATTATTAATTGATGGAGGTTCCATCTGAAAAGATATTAACGTATTCATCTTGATGGGTAGCAGTTCTCATTTGCTATAAAATCATATTAATTTTAATCAGTTGTTACTGGAGGAACTGCTACACAATTAATTATGTTGCTTTGGTATATTATCCCCATAGTCCTTTATTAAGCAAAATAGAAGGCTTAGCTTAAAATGGTATTTTGTGCAATAAGAATGATTTGCTTTTAAAATCATTTTATTAGTTATGCAAGCGCCTGAAAGTAAAAGAAGGATCAAAGGTTATGTGGGAAACATGAAGGAAATAGAAAAAGCTCTTCCACATTATCCTGACGTCTTGAATACCTCAGACGTTTCATCAAAAGTGATTAATTTCATGAGGACGTTTTTATTCATATTAGTTTTCTGGAGTGTTGAAATGCGAACTAGAATAGTTTCCAAAATGTAGAATGAGCTAGTGTTCCCTTGTCCAGGTGCTATTCAGTGTTGTAGGGCATCATCGTCCGGCGGTGTATGTATTTGTGCGTGTGATGCCGAGAGATTACCTGTAATTTATCGTTTGATGTCTTGTTATTTGACAGAGAGATCACAAGTTCAAAAGCCAACGCCAGTTCAAGAGTAAGCGATCTCGTTTGGATGTTGTTTCCTGTTGATATCGTTAATTGCTTTGATTCTTCCCCTCCCCTTTCCCTCCCCTACCCTTTCCCCTCCTCCTGCTTTCACCAAATTAAAGAAATTGTATAAAATAAACAATTGGATAACAGTGTATAAATGAATGAAATGACGTCAATGGAGAATTTGTCGTTCTAGTCGATTTAGGGGGTTACTTTTATTGCACATCTTATATTGTAAGTGGACGATCATTACCGATAAATAAAGTTTGTCGTCTTATCCTTCATTCACCTTAACATAAAAAATCAACTAAACAACTACGGGCTGCAGAATTGCAAGAGTCCGTGCTTGACCACAACGGCCAGGCAATCTGCTACAGCAACAACAACAACAGGCAATCGTGCGCATGGAGGTTCAATGCAGGTCGGCGCTGGTTGCCAATGTGTAGGGTTTTCCCTATCATATGACGAAAGTTTGAAGTCGGAATGAAATTGAGGGAATTTTAAAATAATGAAATAAATAAATTCATTCCTTTTCTCAGCTTAAAGTTCAGGTATGAATTACGCATAGTTCCTGTAAGATGCAACGAAAATTAACTGTGTAATGTTGATATTCTTTAACTGATGTAAATTTTTTTTTTTTTTTTGGAATATGAGGTGTATATTTTTATTCATTATCGAAAGTGAAAACACACACTAACACACACACACACACACACACACACATATATATATATATATATATATATATATATATATATATATATATATATATATATATCCCAATTCATAAGATACTAAAGTAATGAATGTTATATGCAAAATTAAGTTTTCATGATTTATAAATATTCTTTATTCTTTTAATATACTGTATATGTTTGTGTTTGTGTATGTATATATATATATATATATATATATATATATATATATATATATATATATATATATGTGTGTGTGTGTGTGTGTGTGTGTGTCTGTGTGTATGTGTACGTATTTATGTATGTATACACGCTCATATAAAGAGAAGTTTTATAAATCATGAAAACTTAATTTTGCATATAATATTCATTAGTTTATTATCTTATAGATTGGGCTGCCAGTAGTAATAGTCATCCACGATGAGAGAGAGAGAGAGAGAGAGAGAGAGAGAGAGAGAGAGAGAGAGAGAGAGAGAGAGTCCTAAAATCGTTCTGTATCGCTGCTTTGGATCAATCACGTACTCTAATACTTACAACTAATTTATGGTGTTCTGAGAGGCAGCCTGTGCCTGTCTTATTTATAATGCATTCAGTAAGTAGCGTGTATGGTTGCGACCCCTTTTGAATGTTGAATTCCTTTTCCTCCCTCCGTTCGCCGATATTGTGTTCGATTCGAATGGTTCGTGTTTGGTTTCACAGAGAGAGAGAGAGAGAGAGATCACCTTTGCAAAATGTCCTTGAATGAGAGAGAAGGGGAAACTGAGAGAATATACTCAGGGGGATTCGTGCCATGTCCTTGGTTGCATTATAAAATGTTGGGTTTGTAGTGTGAAATTTTAACGTTAGGGTTTAGGTAACGGGTGAATGGCTGTGGGGTATTGAACTTTGTTACTTGCAAATTTGGTAAAATACCATTGGCTATAAATTAGATATAATCTTAATGAGTTTAAAAACAGTGCCGTCTGTAGCGTTGGGTTATTTGTAGGATTGATTGAGTCTTATTGGTAAAATTGAAAGGAAAATTGACTGATATACGGCGTTTCAAGACCAGAAGAGCTAGACAGCTAAGATTAAGTCAACGGCAACACCATTACTTTTCTCTCATCAGTGTATGGAGTTGTTTGTACAAGAATCAGCCAATGAAGGAGTTACTGTATCCTCTTGCAGCCGGGAAGGATTTAATTCTTCAAAATATATCGGTTGCACAACATGCATGGTTGATTTAAGACTTCAGATTCGGGCACAGGCATGTTCAATTAAAGTTGTTAATGGAATTCCACCGCAAAACAAGGTTGGGGTGGAGTGGTAGGGAGCTTGCAGATTGTGCAACATTGCTTGAGGATGACTTTGGACATATAATTTAATGGCATAAAAGAGTGAAAATTCTCGAAACGAAGTGTAAGGTTTTTATTTTACATTAATTCATATTTATGATTTCATCTCTCTCCTCAATGTGGTTTCCCTGACTTGCATTATTTAAAGGTATACAGAAATAAAAAGGTTAATGATTTTTTATTGAAATTTTTGTTCTGTAGATTTATATGTAAATTTTCTTTTCTCGCTTTTTAAACACACCAAACGATATTTCTCATTTTGAACCACAAGTTCTTAACCGTATTTTGACTTTTTAGTAATAGTATTTATACGAAGCAAATTAGTATTTTAACTTAGTATTCGTGTCTGTTAATTGTAGCCTTTTTCATGAAATACAACTAAGCCTTTTACATAATCTATCATGGTGTGTGTGTGTATATATATATATATATATATATATATATATATATATATATATATATACATATATATATGTATATATATGTATATATATATATATATATATATATATATATATATATATATATATATATATATATATATGTATATATATGTGTGTGGAACAGTTTTTTCGATGCCGCAACATGATCATACAAAGTTTTGTTGGGGCAATAAAATTTTCATAAAGCAATATTTTATATTCTACTGTTACTAGGCCATTTTCAGCTTATAAACATAAACAACAATTTTTAGTTTTTTTTCGGAATCTTTGTCGAGTTTTTTTTTTTTTTTTTTCGGTGTTGATTTTTAGTAGCAGTAATAGAAGTGATAGCAGATCAATTGATGTATTGATTTTGTTTTACTTTCTTTTTGCTAAAGTAGACATGCGGTTTGTCTATGTAGAATATACTTTTGAGATATCATTTCTAAACATATTAGCATTTGCTATTGAGATGTACAGTGTGAAGTAATAAAACAACAACTTGCAGGTCAGTGTTCATTGCATTTCCTTCTCAACGCCTTCCCTTGGTCTCATCTTTTCCATTTCCTTCTCCATCCTTTTCCGCTTTCACTTTTTCCTATCTCTGCCGTCGCTGTTTCACATGATTAAAAAAAAAAAAAAAACACACACACACACACACACACACACACACACAAAGAGAACGCAGATAATAGGGGAAAAGGACGATGCTGTTTCGCATTTGAATCCCCAAATGGTAATTGAGTTCTACCGCAGTCGATGGCTGACAAATTGAACGAGAGAATAGGGCCAAGTAACCAGGAACAACCTTATCCAGAGGCAAATGTATATACATTTGCATATAAATGATAGCAACTTCCGTCAATTCCCATTGAGTTTCAGTAGAGTGAACCTGTGATTGTCGTACCAGATAGTTGGTACAGTGCGATGGGTCACACCCGGCTGGTGAAGAACATGGGTTCGCAATCTCATCTCAAAATACTTGACAAGATTCTGGTTGAAAACTTTTAAAGGTGTGATCCCCTTCGAGGATATAATCGTTAATATACAGTATATATACATAATAAAGGAGAGAGAGAGAGAGAGAGAGAGAGAGAGAGAGAGAGAGAGAGAGAGAGAGAGAGAGAGAGAGAGAGTTACAACGATTTTGGATGTCTTAAAAATTTTTTGGTCCGTCCGCGGAGACTCCATTTGCTCTTTGGTAGTGCGATTTAATTTAAGCATTTAGAGAGTGCTCGATGATCTTGTCTAACTTATTCTTGAACTCGTTAGAGAGAGAGAGAGAGAGAGAGAGAGAGAGAGTTATTTGGTCCTTTGACTGGCCAGATAGTCTACATTGGACCCCTCTATGATTTTGGCTTATTTTTCCATTGTCTTGACATTTACCAAATAATCTGGCCCATTCTTTACACATTCTCATCTTTCCTCATACACTTGACAACACCAAGGTAACTGAAAATTCTTCTTCACTCAATGGGTCAACAACTCCACTGTATTGTTCAGTGGCTACTTTATTCTTGGTAATTGTAGAAGAGACACTTTATCTATGGTAAACAGTTCTTCTAGGGGAAAAACACTCCAAAATCCAACCATTGTTCTCTAGTCTTGGGTAGTGCCATAGCCTCTGTACCATGGTCTTCCACTGTGTTTAGTTAGAGTTCCCTTGCTTGATGGTGCGCTCAGGCACACTAT
>NC_090732.1:140587221-140594721 GCF_036898095.1 Palaemon carinicauda | reverse complement strand
CTCCGATTAGTGGCAGTAGCCACTTTATTTCACAAGGTTTGCGCAAAATGTGGATTTTTTTTCCCCAGAACACTAATTGGTACCGTTGTTTGCTACGACAAATCCATGTAGACACAACTGATCTGTAAGCTTTTGGTCCATTGTTATTCGACATACTTCTAGTTCAGCATCACAGAACTATACTGTATTAAGAGCAATAATTTAATGCATTTTATATATAGTTTAGGACGATGAGACATAAATACGATGTCCGCTTGTGTGCGGAAATGTATTTATGTTTTAGGGTAAGTTGGTTGTGCGTGCTGGGTAATCTTATCAAAGCAGAAAGGCCACGAGTAGTGCGTGGAAAGAAATTGGTGGAAACAAAAAACGAGAGCTGAAAAGCCTACCACTTGAACTGCCACAAATGATCTAATGGAACAACGAAACAAAAGACGTAAAAATAGGCGAGCAGTGAATTCTAAGTTCAACTCTTGATACCTGCCATTTGACCTGGAAAGTAGTTTATGATATTGTTTGAAAGGTCTTGGAATAATTTTCCAAATTGACGTCTTTACAAAAGACTAATTTTTATTGTTATAGTAATGAAAAGACAGTAATTCGCAGATTTTTGTATACACGCTATGCTTGGTTATATGTATTCAAGTTTATGCAGGAGCCTGGGATACGGTAAATTGAAAATACCTTCTATGGTTCTGACTCAAGTAAAACATAAAGTTAACTAAACTCGAAAGTGGTAGTCGACTTCTTTGCGGAGAAAAGATTTTAAGTCACGAAGAACTGAATTAAAGCGAGACTACAAAACCTAGCAGAAAGGGGAAAGGAACAGCCACATTCATTTTTGACTGATAAAATTAAAAACTACTAGGAGAGACTGAAATTGTCTAGGATTCTACGTTGTCTTTTGATTCGTTCCATCGCTGAGACTAAATGACGAAACATCGCAAATATGACTTCACTGTTCCACACAAGGACAGCCATGGCCTTGATATATTTTCTATTGGGAGGAAGGACAACATAAGCTAAGTTTGAATGAAATAATGCGGGGCTCTGTTGTTTATGTTATTCTAAAATAATTTTCAATGAATCCATTCATTTTCAATATAATTGAACTGCATCTAATCGCAGCATCCTCATTCAGCCTGTTGTTTATTGGAGTGTTTCAACAAGCAGTATGTTTATAGGGTAGAGGATAGATTTCCCACCCTTTAGCGAGTATCTAGCTTACGTTTTTAACAGATAAAAAAAGCTCCAATTCGCAAACAGGACGAAGAGACACGCTACTTTAAACTATTCCGTTCCTACTGATGTAGGTTGTGAATTGTGTACCTGGTGGATAGTTGAGTGTTGCAGGACGCAGTCGGTGTGAAGAGACAAGGAAACAATATGTGCGTTTTTTTTAATATTCTGTCAAAGTTTATACGTTAAAATCAGGAGACCTTCCATGAGGTAATACTTCACTGGGGTAAACCATTGATAAGATCTCTCTCTCTCTCTCTCTCTCTCTCTCTCTCTCTCTCTCTCTCTCTCTCTCTCTCTCTCTCTCTCAAACTTGAAAACAATCACAAAGATATTGAGGGTGCAGTGGCAGCCGCAAGCACTACCTGATAACCATGGAAAAGCTTCCACTACCATCGCCTTCACTCCGGCAGCTGCTAATGGCAAAATCTATACCATCGCCCACCTTCTCTCTCTCTCTCTCTCTCTCTCTCTCTCTCTCTCTCTCTCTCTCTCTCTCTCTCTCTCGTGCTATGTTCACTCCTAAAACAAAAAATCTTCTTTGTATTCACGTTACGTTAGCAACATTCAGAAAGACATGCTTTCTTGACATTGTTTTCCACTCACCTTCTATCTTAGATCTCATTCATTGCTATTCAAGAAATTTCAGTGATAGTGTCTATGTTAATGTAATTGATTTATCGAATAGGATTTCTGTAATAGTTTTAACCACGCACATTAAGCGTTTTCCATTAATGATGATTTGTCCACGTACTGTTAACGATGGTCCGGTTTTAGTGCGGCGTAACTTCTAATACACTTCCGATTATCGTTGACCTTATCATTGTCAAGAAAATTGTTTCCGTCTTTTTAATAAAAGAAATAGATGAACTCGGTGATTTAGCATGCGACATTGTGGCACTTCAACAAAATTGGACGATGACTCTGCAGAATAAGTAGCTCGCACTAACTTTAGAACACTACCACTTCAAGTGATCGTTTATTTATATTTGATATATGTTGGCCTACACTTTGCCTGTGTGCTAGCAATTTATATCTTTAAAACCTTCCTTGAAGGGTCTTTTTAAGAATCGCTTATTGTTTCTTTTATGTTCCTGAATAATGATAACACTTCGCTAATGACATTTCAAAGAATTGAAACTTGTTGTCACAAGAGGAAATTTGTAAGTACTACAGAAGAGAGTCGTTTGCATTCCTGACATTTTTGGAAGATAAAAATCGTTTCCATTCGCCTGGACATTATTTAACTTTCCGCAAGTCTTTTCGGGATGTCGTACCGTGTCGCTAACGAACGCAATTCCTTATCGTTGTGCTGAGGAACGATTCATGCAAATGTGTATCAGTTGGGCGTTTCTGGCATTCCGGTGAAGAAGAGCATGAGCAGAACCATTTTGTCTTCCATTTCATTGTTATTTTAATTTACGAGACTTTTATTTCTCATTCTCATTATACGTTCTGCCCACGGCCCCCCCCCCCTTTTCTCTCTCTCTCTCTCTCTCTCTCTCTCTCTCTCTCTCTCTCTCTCTCTCTCTCTCTCTCTCTCTCTCTATAAAATACCTTCTACTTTGGTTTGGTCTCGTATCCATGTTGCTATTTTTCGGTCTCATAGTGTTATTCCCATCATTATTCTATCCAAAGTTCTTTGAGTTGTAGCTAGCTTATGTTCTAAGGCTTTAGTAAGGCTCCAAGTTTCTTATGTATAAATTAATACTAGTAGGGCCATACTTTTCGTTTTAGAGGAAGTGGCATTTTATTTTTCACAATCTGATGCATCATATACTGTATATTCATATATATATATATATATATATATATATATATATATATATATATATATATATATATATACATACATATATACATAATGTGTGTGTGCGTTTGTGCGCACGTGTGTGTATACGGTATATATAATGAGATGCTCAAATATGTACCGAGGATGTATCATTCTAATTCCTTTGAATTCCATCAATCTCGTTTACCTCACGAAAAGGCTTTTGAATATACGCATTTACTTAACGTTATTTGGTTAGCGTGATTTATGGTTTCTGCGTGGGCGGTAAAAAGGAGAGAAATATTTCAGGCAAAACACAAGATTAGAAAATATTCTGGTGACCTTCTTCCTCGTATAAATTTTCCTTATTCTTACTTATTGATCTTTCCTCTCTGCATTATTTATAGCTCTTCATTCCCTATCCCCCTTTCTTCCTGCTAGTGGCTAAACATTGGGTAGTGCTAATTTATTATTGATTCAGATTTGGCTAATAACATAAGGGAATGGCGTGAGTTTATAGTGAAGTAGTAGTAGTTGTTATTGTAATGTCTGCTTGGTAACTTGAAAATTGATGGAAACATACATTTATATCTGAGTGTTCGTGGCAGTGGTAACATTTTTTTTCCTTTGTCGCAGAAAGAGGATTTGTATTGATCATCACATGTTTTGGTCCTATGGATGGGAACATATGAATTTGAGTACGAATGGCGTTCTGTGTTTAATGTGTTCGTGTCGATGGGGGATGACGTGATTGTGCTGGTTTCCGTATCCTCCTAATGTTGTGGTTCAAGGCTCACGCAAGTCAAGATGGTTTCTGGCTTTTTAGCGCATGTGTGAATAGTGTTGATTCGTTCGATTATGAGTTATTCCCCTTTGTCCTGAAGATTCAAAACGACGAAATACTCTCCAAGTCGATTGTGTTTGCAACTCCCTTCTGAACATTGTAGTATTCGTTAGCTCGAGTTTGAGCGGAGTACTATAAAAGTTAGGAGGACGTTAGGGAACAATTTATATTATTTGAAGCTTATCTTTTAAGAAGCTATAACCTATCCCCTGTTTGCTTGTAAACCTCCTGACGTTCACAGTACTTATATTGAAGCTCGTCATATTCAACGATAATTTCCAGCACAGGCTTCTTGACAGTAAAATACACCCTGCTAGTGAAACAACAAAAAGTAGAAAAGTTTAACGTCTTTACACAACTGAATCCTGTGGCTTAGATTTCTTAATATGTCCTCTGTTATCTGTTCAGCGGCATCTATTAATTTACCAATTTGTCAGTGTTGGATCACAAGGAGTAAAAGTTTTCCTTATAATATTAATATCCGTAAACTTCAAGTTAGAAGTATACTATCCATGGATGATAAGATTTAAAATGTCAATATTTCATGTCGTGAATGCCAACGTCAAGGATTTACTTAAAGATCAAAGGCCAAATAAGAATATTATTTTTCTATAATTTTCAAGTAAACCTTATTGACTTCGTAACTGGAATGCATTCTTCAATAATGAAGCGGGTGTGCTGGGTGAGGTCAAGGTCATTCTTATAGGTCAGAGGTCAACCTTGAATTAAACTTGGTCATCAACTTTTGAGCTATGTATATTGTTAGGTCAAGGTTACATTGAACGTTAAATCTGTCACTAAGGATGTCAATGGGTTTGATACACACGTCTTGTTATGTATACTGTACCATTAAGTCAAGAATAATTTCCAGGGTTTTTCTAAACGCAGCTCTGTCAGGACAGTAATGATCTCGTTTACATACGGTAGTAAAGCTAATAATTGTTTTCCTAGATAGTATTTGATATTGTCAAGGCACCTTGTTAGCATTTGCTCCGAGAATCCTGGTGTTGAGATGCAAATGAGTTCCGCTAAAGACTTAATTACTGCTTATTAAATGTAGTGTGTATATTTATTTTTTATTTATTTAGAAAAATAACTTTTATGCAAGAGTGTTTATCAAATTTACTAATTTGTAAAGCGTTTAGGATTTCGTAATAAGATTGTTTAGCTGCTTATAAAAGCATTTGAGTAATTATTTCTCATGGTAGCCATATATTTTTACATCGGGTCATAACACAAGTCAAAGGATGCTCATTTCCAACGCCATATTCTCATGGAATTCAGATTAGGGGTCCTGAATTAAGACTTTATACTTCGGTGTTTTAAATATTTTTTTTTTTTTTGAATTAAGGAAACGCTCTCCGTTCCCTTTAACCTGGTTGTTTTTATGAAATCGTTTACAACGTTTTTTTCTAGCAATGCTAATCCTTAAGATAGACATTAAAGCTATTTACTAAGTTTTAACGTTCGTAAAAGAAAAGAAGTGTAGGAATTAATGGAGTGGAAATAAACAAAAAATTCTGTTGTGATAAACAATTCTAATGTGAAACAATATTATGTCGGTTGTGACCAAGATCAGCATCTCCTGTGCGAGCCTCATGGGGGAGGTAGGCCTTGCATATTGTATTGTGGTAAACCGCATCTCCTCTGGTGCAATACTTTGTTTTCTGTCATTGTATTCGTTTTTTCGCCACCATCCTCGTTTCTTCAATATGACGGCAATGCAGCATTTCTCTTATTTATACATTTTTGGGGTTATGATAACCATATTTGGATAAGGGTCGTTTTTATTTTCATTGAGAAAATACGGGATTTTTTTTTCTCTCTCTCTCTCTCTCTCTCTCTCTCTCTCTCTCTCTCTCTCTCTCTCTCTCTCTCTCTCTCTCTCTCTCATTAAGCTATATTCATGCCCTCTCCCTTCTTTCCCTGGAGACATATCATCTAGATATCGTCTCTGAATCACCGTTTTCAATTTTCCATTGAACATATCGCTCGTGAAAATCGTAAAATTCTTCTTCCATTAGATATATTAGATACGATATTATAGCTTCGGCTGAACATGCAAATGAAGTCTTGATAGGGGGTGGGGATGGAATTATCTTTGATAAAATTTTATTTCAGGGACGTACCATTGGATTGAGATTGATTAAGAATCCCGTATGTACTTTTGCCATTAGATGAAGTACTAGTTTACTTTGTTTGTTTGTTTGTAATATTTTTAAATGCATATATTATTTTTTTAACAGCTGCTTTCACGCAAATTTGAATTGCATAGAAATTTTCCTATGTATTATACTTAAAATGAGTTTGATTATCCCTCTTATAAAGTGAGATATTTTTATTGGCACAAGAGAATATACAGATTTTAGTACGTTTCTAATGCTAAGTTTGTCTACTTTTAAGTCTCATTAATGTACTGAAGGTCAGAAATGGTCATCGGAGTGCCATTTGTGATAAATTTTCAGAATAAACTAAGATGTGTGAAGCTCCCATCGATTATCTTAATTTTAAATCTTTCATTTAGCATAAATCATGTGGATCTTGACTGTTGTCAGTTATCAAGCGAATCTGAATTTATTGCTAATTTCATTCTTTGGACTTTTCCTATTTATATTCGCCGAACCGTATACAAAGATACTCGTGCTGTATTGATTTTGTCCAGAATTATTAATGATATGAAGGTTATCAAGATTCTGAAAGTTATCAGTTTACGCTTCCCTGTATAACTTCTCAAAACAAGTTTTTTGGAAGGCTGAGCTAAATTTGTTTTCTCCTAGGTAAATGTTTTATCATTCTTCAACGGAAAGTTTTTTTTTTTTTTTTTTTTCATTAGGACGTAATGAGTAATGTTTTATAAATATCCGGTTAAGAAACAACACCGTTAAAAAAGAAACCGTAATTTTAATTTGAAATTCTCCCTGAAAATATAGTTCTCAGCCGTATTTCAGTAAACTACAGGCGACCGTAATTTTACCATACTTTGTTATTATCTTTTACCTGTTGGTGACCTTAAAATTACTCATTTACATCTATATGTGCGTTTTCAAAACTGTAAAAATCCTTGAATAAATTTTGCCAGGTTTTTATTGTTTTTTTTTTTTATGCAAATTTTTAAGTGAAGCTTGTTGTTTTGGTGAGAAAATAAGGAAGCTCTAGTATCTATTTTTAGTGCAATGGAAGAATCTAGGCACCAGTCTTGGATATCCATGTTTTCTTTCCTGACTGGGCCATTTTCCCTGTTTATTTGTTTATTTGGTTACAATTTCTGATTAAAATGGAAAACTTTAGTTTCTGATTTTGGTTATTTACAAGCATTAGTTTCCCATATGAAATCCATTGCAACTTATGTAACTATTTTTATTCGTTTTACATTTCTTGAATATTCTCTGTTTACCGTATTTTATTTGCTTCAAGAGGCGAAAGAATTGATTAAAAAACTATAAACATGAAAGATCTAATGCAAATAAAGTCTTGTCCATAATTATTTTTCAAAAGGAGATCGAAAATTAAATTACAATTGGATATTTCTTAAAATTGCAATTGATAGCGCTGAAACGTGAAACACTTACTTAAGGGGTTATCACGCTATTTTATACTAGTGTAGTAGTAACTAGAAATGCTTTATTTGTGTACATTGAATGCCACG
>NC_090732.1:140562221-140572221 GCF_036898095.1 Palaemon carinicauda | reverse complement strand
ATATATATATATATATGTATGTGTATATATATATATATATATTTATATATATATATATGTATGTATATACAGTATATATATATATATATGTATGTATATATATATATATATATATATATATATATATATATATATGTGTGTGTTTGTGTGTGTATACATATATATTTATATGTGTATATATATAAACATATAAATATATATGTATATACATACATATATATATATATATATATATATATATATATTTGTGTGTGCTCGCATTTTATATATATATATATATATATATATATATATATATATATATATATGTGTGTGTGTGTGTGTGTGTGTGTGTATATACTGTATATAGTATATGTATAGTCTAAATAGTGTATGTGTCTGCGGAAAAGAAATTACTGTATATATTCTTTAATCAAAGATTCAAGGCAATTGATGATTTAATTGAAGTTAGTATCAAACTACGAAAGGGAAAGATGCTGGAAACAGTTTGTATTTTGACATGAATAAATCATTCTTCCTGTACACTTAGCTGTGGCGAATGTTTGCTTATGATTAAAGTCTGTTCAAGAGGTTTTATCATTATCATCATTCAAGGTGCCCCAGCATTCGTTTAGGCGCATTTCACGCTGTCTGACACAATAGCTATTACATTATCAGCGAATATTGGTAGTGACATCTTTATTATTATCGCTACTATGCGATGTTCTTGAAAATGAAAATTCCATCTCTTTTTGTCAGGTCCTCGACTGAAATATATATAAATTCGTAAGTATATATGCATGTATATACAAATATTTAATATATGTTTAAATACATAATATATATATATATATATATATATATATATATATATATATATATATATATATATATATATATATATATATATATTATATATATTCAAGTATTTATATACATACATATATATATATTATATATATATTCAAGTATTTATATACATACATATATACACACACACACACATATATATATATACAGTATATATGTATATATATATATATATATATATATATATATATGTGTGTGTGTGTGTGTGTGTGTGTTGATGAGCAACCTTACTTCCTATTTTTTAGAAACTTATTTCGAAGTTTTACATTATTAAGCGATTTTGTAGTTATTATTCATGGCAGGTTCTCTGTAGATTTATCATTGTACACAACTGGTTACTTTCTCTTGAAAAAAAAAAAATATCCTTAATTACAAAAACATATTCCATGAGTTTAGGTAATCCTTAATCACAGTGAAACTAAAGATTGAACAAACTCGTTCCATTTCCTCGTGTCTGAGAAAATATGGTAGGAATCATCATATATTTATTATTGTTTTATATTATTATTATTATTGTTGTTGTCCTTGTTGTTGTTATTATTATTATTATTATTATTATTATTATTATTATAATCATCATTATTATAGTTTTGGTTAGGATATTGACGTAATACGCTTCATCCAGTATGTGGAAATGTGATTCCCATATAAAGACTGATAATCGTTTGTGATTTATATAAATTCTTCTCTCTCTCTCTCTCTCTCTCTCTCTCTCTCTCTCTCTCTCTCTCTCTCTCTCTCTCTCTCTCTCTCTCTCTCTCTCTCTCTATGGTTGTATATATAGAGTTGATTTATTTTATTAACATTTGTATTATATATAGATATATATTGTCTGTATTTGTGTGTACATTAATATAACTGTAGATATAGTGATTCATATTTTTTAATAGATAGAAGAGTTAAAATTAGATTTTGAGGAGCTTTTTGTCAACTATCAGTAGTCAAAGAAAAGGGGGTATCAAGTTGAATTATTTCATCTAAGTTTCCTTTCACCTTCCTGTGGCAGATAGTGGAATATAACTTTATTATGAAGGGGTTACTTCATTTCGTGATACTTATATTTATTTTATTTTCTAGATGGTTTCCTTTATAAAATTTTCGTAATTGCAAAAGGCTTACACATGATGTATTCAATTATTTCAAAGATTGTGGTATTTGTGTTTAGAAAAGTGGCCATAATATATCGACTTAAATTGTTTCCTTTGTTCATCGAATGTTTATTATTTTATTTTCTACCAATTAAATTTGAGCTTTTGAAGAGTTTCAACTTTAAATTGTATTTGTCATATAAGAGAACTTCAACATGACTTGTCTCTGTAAATCAAGATTAATATGTATGAAATACTAAAGCAAATATATTCTCGCAAACTAACATTTGGATAGTCAACTTTTGAAGTTTGAGTTGTCCCATTCACATTCACCGGATGAATTTGTATCTTAATAGAATGATATATATTTGTATATTATTTTGTGTTGAAATTATCTACGCACATGAAGAGCAAAATTACCCTGTGATAACTGGATTTTAATGTATCCTTAGGCATTAGAGTTAATTATAGTCTTATTTGTGGTTTTTTCAAGTGTCGTTTTAGAATAATGTCACGTTAAAACTTTTTTTCTGCCTTCCTGGTCTATAGGATTGCACTATTTTCTTTGCATTAAAAACTTACCTATTGAAAATTGGTGTTTATGATTTCTTGAAGCTCAAATGAAAATATTTCATAACAGAAGTTGATTTAAGTTGGAGATATGGTAAGTACGTAAGTACTTTGGCAGACTTAGCTATCCATAAATCTGCCTATCTCTTCCTCATATATAAGCGAATATTTTTTTTATATCCGTATAAATATACTTATTCTCCTGTGTCTTTTATGTATCGGTTCTTTGTCTCTAATTCCAGTCGTTTCTTACATCAAGATTTTGTTGAATCATTCGGTTATCTCGCTATATATTATGGTGCTTGTGAAAGAGAGAGAGAGAGAGAGGAGAGAGAGAGAGAGAGAGAGAGAGAGAGAGAGAGAGAGAGATACGCATAGAAGAGGCAGATGTAGGATGAGGAGGGATTTCTGGAACGCAGGGGATGGAATGGGACAAAATGAAGGGGGGAGAGGACTTGCTGTACCACTTGATGACTCAGATAGAGATCCGGGGAGGAGTGTAGTGGTGGGCAGTCTAGACAATTCCTGCTAGAGGAAACTCGCGTATTCACGCAACCTCTGATGCACTTTCCATATGTACAATAAAAGAGTATATTGGATGCAATTAGTGTTATTTAGAATTGGAAGCAGTCAAGTTAGTTTCCACGAATTGAAGCGCATATTAATAGGTGTTTAGATAGGCTTGTTTTCCCCCATTTTGTGTGTTTTTGCCACGAATATACTGTGCACTTGAATTTCGGTAAATTTACATTTTGTTTTCGCATTAGATGATGGCTTTGTAACTGCATGTAAAGGAACACTTTATTATTATTATTATTATTATTATTATTAATATTGTTGTTGTTGTTGTTACCACCTACTACTACTACTGCTGCGGCTGGTGCAGCTTTAAGTCTAGTTCTTCATATTAACATCAATAGTTATAAGGAAAATAGTCAATTTGTTAGAGTATTATTGATTATATTAAAATTCCTTTCGTAACCTCTTTGCAGAAATAATTTGCATTTGGGAAGCTGAAAGAAAGGACAAGGGATGTGTGGAGGAAACTTCAAAATAAAATAACTCTCCTGAATAAGATTCTTTCTAAGAAGTCATTGCTGAAGTTCGTATCATTTGGAAGGGCTTGAATCACTCTAGGGTGAATTTTATAATAATTTTTATGTGTATGATGGTTTTTGTATCAGAATCCTAAAGTTAAAACCACGATAGTTGTTTCTTGTTGAATATTATAAGGAATTATTATTGCTTTGGTCTTTTTTGAATACTTACAAGAATAATGGCAATACTTCTTTTTCATATAAATGCTAGAGAAACTTTGTTCTACTTCTGAAGAAAAGAGTTTTGATGTGTTGTTGGTTATTGTCGTTCTTGTCTCTGTCATGGTTACATTTTATAGTAATTCTTACTGGAAAAGCCGTTTAACAGATTGGCCTTTAGATAATGATTGTGACTTATGTAAATTCGTTTGTTCATTTGCATGGTTACATATTTTTTCAGCTTGAAATTAAGGTTTACGAATCTGAAATACTGTAGAAATTGTAGTTTCGGTCTCGGAGTATTTTGCATATATCACCTGTGTGTAGGCAGGACGAGCCTTTGATGTTGAGAGCTTTATTTTGTTTGAATCAGAGGGGAAAACGCTAGAAGCGCTTGTGTGATTATTGCCAGACTGGCCCATTGATGCCGTTAATGTGTGGCTGCCACCCCTCAATCAGATGGCCCCAGATCGATATAATTCTCCGTTTCCCCTTCATAGCTCCCCCCTCTCTCTCTCTCTCTCTCTCTCTCTCTCTCTCTCTCTCTCTCTCTCTCTCTCTTTCTCATAATTTTGTAGACTCATTGCGACGAGTTATAAAATTGTTCTGTATAAATTGTCGTCAAACGGTTAAATCTTTTTTTTTCCCCCCCACATATGGATGCCATAGAATAACCTTTTTCAGTGTCATACCTTCACCCCTGCAGCTTCTGTAACTAAAATTCTGATAGTTCTGATCAGTGTGTTTGCATTGCTATACTCTAACGTCGTGTCTTTGGGAAAATTAGTCAACTTAATTGCTACGAGAAAACAATGTATCCGTTCGTTTGAAGGTCTTTGCATATGCATTTTAATCAAGAAAATGTGTTCTTTAGCATGTTTATTGGGGGTCTTAAGGCTGGTTTTCATCTTGGAGTGCTATCAGCACTGGGTATGAAATGCATGCAAATATTTGGGCGACTCCATCGAGTGGTCCTATAAAATTTCCTCAAGGGCCGTCCCCAAGATACCTGCAAGAGGCGATCCGTAGAATATCTGTTTGAAGTGACGTCACCGAGAGAGCTTCAATTATTGCATACGATCGTCTGCTCTCTTCGAAAATCGTAAGCAGTTTGGGCGCTGGGAAGGAAATGTGTGTCGTGTTCCCAACCACAGCTCCTTTCTGGGTACGGACCTAGATTTGTTAGGGTACACGCGCATCCCGGACTGGGAACGAATGCTGGGGACGACGTCGTTAAGAGGAAGATTGGGGACGTGTTTTCACCTAGATTTCGTGTTTGTTACCATGGTCGTTTAGGTTGCTATAGCTTACATATGATTAGTGAATATGTGTATTGCTTGTTTGTTCAACTTTTGCGATTCATGTCTTTATATAAATCTCTTCATTTAATTTGAAATAGGGAGAAGATTTAGATAATAAAGTTGGTGAACATGAGAAAACGCTGACAGTTTTGCTTATTCATTGAACGGGATCATCCACCAAGCGTCAGGCATAGGCTCGCATGTCTATGTTAAACGATAATGTCATATGTATAGTATTTTAGTTTGAGCATCTTATGAAAAAAAATGCGCTAGGAGAAGTTAGATTTAGGGTGTGTTTTAGAAGAGGAAACTTGCAAGGAAACTTCTTTTCATCTGTTTACCTTTCCCTCAGGATATGCTGATTCACTTTTTCTTAGTCTTGATTCTTCTGAATGGCCCGGTCTTCCAGTAAAACTCTCAATCAGCATTTCAATCGTCATCTTATTCACTTTTCAAAATATATTAGCATTTCACTCTTTTTGCCAAAGTTTTGTTTTGCTCTTCGATTTCAAGTCTTTTACCTTCTCTCATATCTATTTCCGCCCTACCTGATACTCTACGACTATGGATTTTTTCATATGCTTACTGTATATTCTCTCTCTTATCTGAGTATTTTTTCCTCTATTCTTTGCCACCGAACTATTCTTTATATAAATATGCCAGCCTTCCAATCTATGTGAATTCCTTGACCCCATACTCTTACATGGAATGAGGATCTACCCTTTTCTTGTATATCCTTGACTTGTATAAGTTTCTTCTTGTGATGAGTCCCCCATCCTTCTCTTGTAATATCTTGTGTTCCTGTTTTCCGTGTTTTCCAAGTATGTCTGGCTCCTTTGATCGTCCAGATTTGCCTTTTGTTAACATTTTCTCCCTTCTCCAGATATTTTCGCATCAGC
This sequence comes from Palaemon carinicauda, assembly GCF_036898095.1. Taxonomy (NCBI): domain Eukaryota; kingdom Metazoa; phylum Arthropoda; class Malacostraca; order Decapoda; family Palaemonidae; genus Palaemon; species Palaemon carinicauda. The sequence goes on along the minus strand of NC_090732.1, from coordinate 140,566,258 downwards.
ATTATTTGTCAACAGTTGTTCTCTCCTTATTTTCTTTACTTGTCTAGACTTAGCCTATCCTTCCGGTATATCTCAAAAGATATACTAGTTTTTTTTTTTTTCTCGTCATCATCATCTACAGCATCACTTCCATGATATTGGTGTCCTTCATTCTCTCAGAATTATGTCGGTATCTAGGTTATCTTGGGCTGTTTGTATTCCATTTTTAATGTCTCCATAACCTTGATGTCATATCTTGGTGATTCATTTTCGCCTTCAACTTTATCGTTCTTGAGTGTTTGTATCTCAGGTTACTATACTTTAGATTTCTCATCAAATGTTACCAATTGTTCCCTTATTATAGCCACCAGAATATCTCTTATTTCATTTGTTTTCGTTCTTCGATTTCTTTTTTGATACCCCAGTTATTATCTGACTGTCATCTAAAGCCTGCTTCCAATTACTAGTATTCCGCTCGTACTTGATTTACCTATATTTCTATTTGTATATTGTGTGCATCATTTGACATTGGACCCTCTCTCTCTCTCTCTCTCTCTCTCTCTCTCTCTCTCTCTCTCTCTCTCTCTCTCTCTCTCTCTCTCTCTCTCACGGAAAAGATGAATAATAGCAATATTTCCCTTGAATTATTTTCTGGCTGCATAATTTTAAGCGAGCTTCAATTATGAGTACCAAAGAAAGATTTTCTGGGTACTTTTTATGCCATCGTGATTTTTTTTTTTTTTTTTTACTAAGAAGTTCAATAAGGTGGCCAACGAATTGCGTGCCACTAAAAGGGTGGTATAAAAAGACCTCTGATGGGAAGGGTATAATTTTTTATCTTAGAATAAAAATCTGTATTTTCTATATTTTGTGTAAAAATCACAAGTGCAGTAATTCCTTTAACCTTCCACTATGAGTGAAATAAAGTAGTCGATGGTATCAGTACATTTAAAATTATGATACTTCACTTTATAACCGATGACATTTAGGCGTGCAATAGTTTTGTTAATATGCAAGGGCTGGTGTTTTCCACCTGCATGCGTTTTGATTGGTAAGTGGCCAAAAAAAAGTTGAGAGACTCGGGTATTGTGGTTCTCAAGCTATTGCGCTGGAAGGGCAGACAGCAGAGAGACTTCCAAAATCAATAGGTTTCGTGTCCTCTGCGCTGTAAGTTTCTCCCAATATGTTTTAAGTTTCTGAAACGCTTTAGCTGTAGGCAAACCACGCAACCTGGTGTGGAAAACATTTCTATGTCCCTATTTCATTAGGTGGTAGATCGAACCAAATAATCAGGAGTTATTGTTGAAACCAGTTCTCAAATTACAATTACTCGTGCAGGACTGACCTTAATTTTAAAGGTAACAACAACCTTGTTAGAATTAACACCCATTTTAACTGGTGTTGGTTTCAGCGCTTGAAAAAAATATTTCTCAACTTACTCTTTAGAGGTCATCCAACAGCATTTGAAGTTTGTAAGTCCTTCTCATATTACTTAATTGAAAAGTATTTTGTTTACTATCTTTTATTTTTGGAAGGTTGAAGTCCAAGCTTTAATCGTTAGGTTTTAATGTTTTAAGCTTTACATAGTTTATACTCATCGCTTTAAGGTTGTTTTTTTCATAAATTGCTTATTTTAAGATTACCTTCCTCCGGAATGTGGATATATGGAAGTAAGCTATTCAACACTGCTTCCGCAAAAATATACTTATACAGTATCTGGATCAGATTCAACACGGAAATCATCAGAGGACAAGTTAGGCATTAAGGAAAGAAGGGCATACTGAATTGTTTTTACCTTTTCTGTATGTGCTCTTTGTTTTTTAGTAATTTATTCTACTTGTGTTGGGTAAAGAATTCCTTATTTCAACCACTACTAATACTTGTAGGAATAGTAGATCTGATATACAGTACTGTTGATATCGTTTTGAAAGGAATGTGAACACTTCGCAGCTATTTAAAAGTCCTAAATTTTGGTTTTAGTTGGTGACCTAAAAGTAAAGGTTACAATGTTAGACAAGAGCCTGTTAAGCCTCCAGGGAGAAACGTTTTTAAGTGGTTTTGATAAATGGTTCCCCTTCTCACTGCAGTTAGGGGTTGAAATTGACCATCGAATGATATGCTGTGCTTTGGTTGTGTTGCTTGATGTTGACATTTTCTGTTGCCCTTTGGAACTTCCGTGTGATATACTTTTACATGTTTTACGAGTGGTTGGTTTCTTCAAGGGGTTCATAGTTATATGCAATTATTTTCATTTCAGTATTTGAACAGTTGGCTCCACCTGCGTGTTATTACTGTGTTAATACTTATATTTAGGTAAGAGCTATATGTATTAAACTATTTTATTTTATTATTATTATTTTGAGACTGTAGTTCTTGATAGTTATATTGATTTATCGTATAACTGACTTGGAATGTTATTGTCTTTTTTCTAATATTCCCTCCTTTCAAATACACATACTTCATAATTATTCTAGTGATTTTTTGTTCAATATTTGACTACTATGGTTCTGCTTATTGAATTTTTACCTCATTTGACCTTCAATGTTTCCCTATCATCCTCTCTCTCTCTCTCTCTCTCTCTCTCTCTCTCTCTCTCTCTCTCTCTCTCTCTCTCTCTCTCTCTCTCTCTCTCATTTATAATTGAACGCGTAATTTGATACAGGGGCATCTTTCTGCCATGTTGCCTTTGCCGCCTCTTCCCTCTCGTAACATGGAAAACAATTTTGCCAAGTATTTCCTTGATTACGAAATACTTTCTTCTCCAAGAGAGATGAGCAGACTGGAGATCTTGTAAAGTTTAGATGATGGCACATTGAAACCCCCCCCCCTCTCTCTCTCTCTCTCTCTCTCTCCTCTCTCTCTCTCTCTCTCTCTCTCTCCGTACGGTTGAATTTTTCAAATGGAAAGGAAACTTAGAATTACCTATTATTTGGTGAAACTGTTGACCTTATTTCTTTGTGTATTATTCATCATGGGGAACTCTCCTCTCATCCACTTCCTATAATACCGTCCTCAAGATATTTGGTATTTTCTATCCTGTTCTGGTTGAATCTGGATGAAGCCATTTTAGTGATTATAATTAAATGATCTATTCCTCTTTAGAAGCAGGCACAACATTTATGAATTCAATATTTCAAGGAAGAATTAGGGCATGTCTTCGTAGAAAGTTGTGGTATTTTCGAGGTAATCGTTTTTGTATAATATAGACTTTTTATAATTAAATATCGTATGTATGATCACCCACAGTTTGGCCCGCGCGTAACACCCACCTATCTAAAAGGTTCAGCGCACCAGCCCTTCGCCTTTAGCCGAGTGTCCTCCTGTTTTTACATTGTTTATTTTTCCGGGTCTCTTCCCACCCGGCTCTGTCTACCTTCACTTTGCCTTGTTGTCGTCTTTATCCCTCAAGAACGCCGTAAGCCCGTAATCCTGACCCAGTCCTTAAAAAAAAATATTAGGATTGTTTTTTACTGGTCTTCATAAATCACATTTCATAATACTGATGATCACGCTCATAAAGATATTAAAGTGGTGAGCTATGCTTTGAAGTTTAATGTTCATTTTTTTTAATGGAATCCTATTACCAGTGTTTATGGAATCTGCAAACGACATTTTCAATTTTTTTTTTTTTTTTGGAATGTCGGAGTTCCTGTTAATGGACGCTCCTAGTTAACGGTAAATATTCGCTTACTTTTTTCATTTCATTTTCTGGTTCTTGCAAAGCCAACTCTATGCCCTTAAGGTTATTGTGATAATTAATCAAAATAAGCTTTTGTGGATTTAATTGTTCCATTTATTGCCTTGCCATTGTCTTACTGACTTGAATTAAGGTTAATTGATACTCTACATCACTTCAATAGCTTTTAAAACTTATGTAATTGTATTGTGGAGTGGGGTTTATTGGTGTACAGTCAGATTGGATGTTAACAAAAAGATCTTAGAATTTGCTAGATTGATTTTAGCAGTGTCCTACTTTCTATTTCAAAATCACACTTCTTTAGATTAATGTTCGAATGTGGGGGGTTTTCATTTTGAAAGTTCAACCCTTATTATTCATG
>NC_090732.1:140542559-140554221 GCF_036898095.1 Palaemon carinicauda | reverse complement strand
CTCTCTCTCTTTTTTTTTTTTTTTTTTCTTCTCTCTCTCTCTCTCTCTCTCTCTCTCTCTCTCTCTCCTCTCTCTCTCTCTCATCTCTCTCTCTCTCTCTTCTCTCTCTCTCTCTCTCTCTCTCTCTCTCTAGAAAAAATAGATATGTTAAATATAAGTGAAACATGGTATTCCCAAGAGACTGGCAGTGATGACCAGATAAAGGGTTTCTAAACATATAGATCAGACAGAACAAAGGGTTCATGGGGGAACCGCAATATATGGAAGAGACATAAATCAAGGAAAAGTCTGAAAAGTACAGCAACACAGAATATGAATTGATTGCGGTAGAATTTGAATTTGAAAAACTAGTGAATATTGTAGTTTACAGACCCCCAAATACTAAGGAGTTTGACATCATAATAGAAAAAATAGATGATATATGTAGAAACCATGAAGAATGGATATACTCGTATCCGGAGATTTTAACTTTCCTTGCGAATGAGAATAATGAAACAAATGAGAGAAGAAAATGTTGAATATCTAACGGATATAGATATTAATGAAGCAGATATTGTCAAGGCTATAAGCGAAATTAAAAATGGATCGGCAGCAGGACCAGATGGAGTTCCAGCGATTTTGTAAAAAAAAAAACTGCACACACTATCGCGAAGCCGCTTGCAATACTGCTAAGACAAAGTGTAGATATGAGCGAGATATATGTTAAACATAAATTAGCTTATATAATTCCTATTTTCAAAAGTGGATCAAGACCAGAGGCAAGCAATTATAGACCTGTTAGTCTAACATCACATATTATGAAAGTGTATGAGAGGGGTAATAAAAAAGAAAATAATGAATCATTTGGTTAAAAATAATTTGTTTAATATAGGTCAACACTGTTTTGTGCCCGGAAAAAGTACACAATCCCAACTTATGGCACACTATGAAAACATACAAAAATATAATAAATGAAAAAGACACAGATGTGATCTATCTAGATTTTGCAAAAGCCTTTGACAAGGTAGACCATAATATATTAGAGAAAAAAATGAGAAAACATAATATTGTGGGAAAGATAGAAAAATGGGTAAAAGAATTCCTTCAAAACAGAAAACAGATAGTGGTTGCAAATGACAAGAAATCAGATGAAGATCAGGTAATATCTGGCATGCCACAAGGTATGGTATTAGCTGCACTTCTGTTTGTTATTATGATCTCAGACATAGACTGTGATGTTAAAAACTCTGTAGTGAAAAGTTTTGCCGATAACACAAGAATAAGTAGAGAAATTACTTGTGATGAACGATAGGAACTCACTACAAAGAGATCTAAACAAAATATATGAATGGACGGAGATAAATAGGATGGTATTTAACTCCGGTGAATTCGAATCAATAAATTATTGAAACAGAGAGGGAATGGTATATGCATACAAGGGACCTAATAACGAGACAATCACAGACAAGGAAGCAATTAAAGACCTTGGCGTAATGTTAAATAGCAATATGTTATGCAACGACCAAATAGCAACACTGCTGGCTAAATGTAAAGCAAAAATGGGAATGTTATTCAGACACTTTAAAACAAGAAAAGCTGAACACATGATTATGCTTTACAAAACTTTATGTACGTAGTACACTCGAGTACTGCAATGTGATATGGTACCCACACTACCAAAAGGATATTGCACAAATAAAGAGTGTACAAAGGTCCTACACTGCTAGAATAGAAGAAGTTAAGGACCTTGACTACTGGGAAAGACTGCAATTTTTAAAACTATACAGTCTAGAGAGGAGAAGAGAACGCTATATGATAATACAAGCATGGAAGCAAATAGAAGGAATTACTGAAAATATCATGGAGCTAAAAATATCAGAAAGAGCAAGCCGAGGTAGATTAATAGTGCCAAAAACTATACCAGGAAAATTATGGAAGGCGCACAGGACATTAATCCACTACGCACCAGCATCGATAATGCAGCGACTATTTAATGCGCTGCCAGCTCATCTAAGAAACATATGAGGAGTAAGCGCAGATGTGTTTAAGAATAAGCTCGATAAATACCTAAGATGCATCTCTAGACCATCCAAGACTGGAAGATGCAAAATACACCGGAAGATGCATTAACAACTCTCTGGTAGATATACGAGTGCCTCATACTGAGGGACCTGGGGGAACCCAAACATAGAATAAGGCAATAAGGCTCTCTCTCTCTCTCTCTCCTCTCTCTCTCTCTCCTCTCTCTCTCTCTCTCTCTGTGGCAACCCAATTGACGTTTCTGTCACGCGAAAGTGACTTAGCCGCCTTTGGAAGTTAGATACAGATATTGATCTCATCTAGCAAAAGTGCGAATTGGCAACTGTGCAGCAGCACGGTGGCTTTTGCTCGGTTCATTGGTTACCTTGCTCTCGGCATGTTTCTTTATTTATTTATGTCTTTAATTGTTCAATACTTTGAGGGGAAAATCGAGGAAAATCATATACAGGGAACTTTTATGAGAATTTTCATCGTCAGTACCTTTTTTTCATATTTTTTTATCTATCAAACATCAATGAGGAGGTTAATGCTTTTAGAGTTTGTTATTGTGCGGACGATTTTATGTCCCTCTGTTCTGAGGAATTTTACCAAATCCTTTCATTGGGATTATTTAAGTCTCGAATTGCTGTATAGTTGATCGAAGATGGTACTGGTAGCTTCGACTTTGAAGAAGGAATTGAAGATTGCTGATTGGCTCAAAAAGGTCCTTTCAGTTTCGTCTAAAGTAGAAAGGATATTTGAATAAGGGTTTATGTGAGTGATATTGCGAACCTTTGAATTATATCCATTGCACCATGGTAGAGAGGAATCTATGGCAATTTTTCTTTTATCAAAATTATTTTTTATATCTTTACAATAAACAATATTTGTAATAGATTGAATAGGGCAGAAAACGACTTATTTATAACGCTCTTTCATTATTGAAAGTTATATATAGATATATATTTTTATATATAAATATATATATATATATATATATATATATATATATATATATATATAATATATATATATACACACATACCCACACACACACCCACACAGTATATGTGTGTGTTCGTGTGTTTGTGTGTGTAATTCATATATGTGATTTAGTTTATTGCGTATGTGTATCTGCTATAAAGCCACAAAGGTCTTTAATATTGTTAACTTTCTCGGTCACAGTTTCCCCAAGACGCTGAGTCCCATCATAATGATTGTGCAGTAATTGGTGCAAAATTATCTAAATTTTACTTTAGAATGAGATTAACCTTCAACCCAATGATATTATATATGCCAAGTCCAACTGACCTTGTCAAGGTTTAATGTATTACCTCGGAGTTTGATACATGCAATGGAAATTGCACTGGCATCGCTTAATCAAACGCCAAATGCATGTTTCAGTCTTTGCAAGGAAGAAGCGAAGCACTTATTACACGCGCATACACGCGCGCATGTTCACACACACACACGCTCAAGCACACACACGCACATACACACATACACACGCACATACACACACGCACACACACACACACACATATATATATATATATATATATATATATATATATATATATATATATATATGTGTGTGTGTGTGTGTGTGTACAGTATATGTGTATATATATACACACACACATATATATATATATATATATATATATATATATATATACATACATACATACATACATATATATATGTATGTGTGTGTGTTTGTGTGTATATATACACTGTATATATGAATTTGCATTCCTATTCTCACTACGATAGTTATTTTCTATGAAAATTACTGTAGGTATTTAGGACTTCTGTATATAATTGGTGCGTATAAGTGGTTTGAAATCCGATTTTCTTCAAGTTTTTAAATCTGCTTTCAGTGCTATTTTTTATTATTATGATATTTAAATATTGAGAAGATGTAATGGAGGTGTGGGAATCTTCAGATTGTAGACTTGTTGCGCTATGAAGCACACCACTTTTTCTCTTTCCAGAAGACTTTATGAATCCTTGACAAAGTAAGAATATCTTTTTAATTCTTTGTAGTTACTTTTAATTGAAGATTAGGTTTTATTTTTCTTATTCTAGCTTAGCTCGCACATTCTAATTTCCTTACTCTCTCTTACTAACACTGTGCCATCCTCTGGACTTTATTTTATTGTTTTACGTTGGTTATTGAATTAAAAGTTAGAAATAGAGACGTCTGGCGAAATATAACCGAGCTCCTTGGTGTCAATCGGCGTAGGAAGAGATGATGACGAAGAGTAGTCATAGCCCATGATCGTATCGTATTTTAACATTTGTATATATGGTACTGTATAAGTACTTATATTGATGGTATTCTTAATATTTACTAGTAGAATCAGGAAAGCATTTGTGAGTGTAAAAAGTATCTGTTACGAGAGTTGCGGCATCTCATTAATGTTGGAAGAGGGGAATCATGCATTCATTCATCGATTTTAGAATTAGGCAAATGTGCTTTCATTGGCTTAAGAACTAAACCCATCAGTTTAACGAGTATGTTTCCCTTCCTCTGTGTTCTAGTTCTTTCTGTTTGTAAGAGGCTTATACTGTGTGCATCCTCTTTCGCGCTGAGGCGTTGCGAAAGAGTTCGGCTTCGTTTAAAAAAAAAAAAAAATGGCTCTCAGGTCTGCATTCGAGGATCACCTCCTTCCGTGAAAAAATATGACGTGTATGGGGGCGGGGGGTGGGGGGGGAGATACATCATCTTGAAAGCTATGCCCTGGTGTTGCTATTTTTATTAAACGTAAGGCGATTACAGTTCAGGCATCAATTAGTGTTTGTTCTTTTTCTGAAAAGGATTCAAGGATGGAATGGAGATATGTGTGTTGGGAAAGTGTTATCTATTTTTAGTTAACGCTGGTGTATGGTATCATTCCCTTCGTAACCTATTTCATTCCCTTTCCGTTTCCGTATGGAATTTTCAGATTTCCTTCCTGCCTAAGTGTGGGTGTGTTCAACCGTTTCTAGATCTCAATTTAAGGTACACAGGTTCAATTGCTCCACTTTAATAATGTTCATATTGGAAAAATGTTCGGTGCTAGTTGATCGAAGAATCTCTCTCTCTCTCTCTCTCTCTCTCTCTCTCTCTCTCTCTCTCTCTCTCTCTCTCTCTCTCTTAGCATATAAGCATTCCGTAAGTAAAGAATAAATATTGTTTACAGATGTTTAGGTCATTTTTGGAAAAAGCAGAGATTTGCGATCCAGATACAGAACCGTGAAGAGATTAATAGGTTGATAAAAAAAATTAATAATTCGTATGTATTAAGAAGAAGGAAGAGAGAAATATTAAAAGGGATAGGTAAATAGTTATAAGATGTAGCTTGGGATGTTCACCATGGAAGCTAGAGTTCATGTGCACATTCGAGATGATTGGCTGGTTATGTGTATATGGATTTAACGCTCATGAGCATTCCTCGTAGACTTATGAAAGGCTAATGTGGAAGTTTTCTGTACAAAGGGTTCATCTAATATTTCTCAGTTAACGTGCAGTATGCAAGAGATAGTGATCGATGCCGTTTCTTTTGGCAGTCATACCTTGTTGAAGGAGGAGGCTTGAGGTTGAATATATATATATATATATATATATATATATATATATATATATATATATATATATATATATATACATACATACTATATATATATATATATATATATATATATATATATATATATATATATATATATATATACATACTATATATATATATATATATATATATATACATACATACATACTATATATATATATATATATATATATATATTATATATATATACATATACATATCATTATATATATATATATATATATATATATATATATATATATATATATATATATATATATATATATTCCACATTCGTAACTAAAGTCTTTTAAGTCACATTGCCATTTACGGTAGTCCCCTATCCTAAAGTTTATATAGAAACTCCAAGAAATATTTTGCTTTGAGATTTAATATATAGCAAAGATTTGGTCTCTTGTAGCCGTCTTTTGGCCAGAGGAATTTAATTTGGTTTGCTGCACTGGAAAGGAGAGGGGGAAAACATCGAAAAGTGTATCTAACGCTTTCATACATCTTTTAATTCCTTAGTGTTGTAGTGTCCTCTTTATAATTTGAATAGATTAGCTCCGAGTTAAGAATGATATTTCTTCTGGTAATAGTCTAAAAGTAGAGTAGATCTCAAAAAGAAATTTTATGAGAATAAAAAGTATTATCTATTGAAACTTTTTATTTGAATCTTGTAACCCACGAATTTCAAGTATTTGTAATAAGAGAATACTAGTTCAGGAATTCTGTCTATCCCCAAAGCTATATATCTGTTGAAGCCATAAAGGGAAATGCTAGAATAAAAAGGAAAGAGTAGTAACAGGAAAGGAAAGAATAGTAACAGGAATGAAAGGAGTGGGATCTGAGGTGGAGTTTCTGTGCTGTCGCTGTCGCTGTTGCTACCCGTAAGTTGTGTGAGTAGTCGTCGGGTAGCTACTACTGCTGCCGAGTCTTCGAAAGCTGGGAGAAAGTTATGCCAATAATCGACCTTCCTTTTGGGGCTCACTGATGCTTCTTGTGGCACTCAAAGGAAAGGCTAATGTTCTTACTTCCTTTTAAATATCTTTTTTACATATAGTACTTAATGTGTGGAATAGTTTAGTTTTTAGTAACTAACTTAATTGAGAGAGCGTAGGGAGAATAAGGATCAATGGAAAAAATTACGATAATATGAGGGTAAAGGAATAACAAACTGAGAAGAAGAGTGACTGAGCAAATGGCAGACTCTCTTGTCGAGGTTTTTTTTTTTTTTTTTTTTTTTTTTTTTTTTTTTTTTTTTTTTTGCTGTGTTAGTGAAAGAGGAGATCACGGGATATTTTAATTGGCAACTCTATCACATTAAATGTGGGTTTATCAATCGTCCACGTCGAACGGTATGTTGATTTGTTTCTTCTTTCGAGAGTCCTTTCTTCTAGAACTCTATCCCTGTTTCTCCTAATATTAGCCCCTCCCTTCTGCCTTTCACGATGCGATGCAATAATTCCTCTTTTTTTTTATCACTTTTCCCCTTCGAACTTGCATTCAGTAAGGTCATTTGATAGCCTTTCGTGGCAACTTCCTTACGTTATGGAATTATTATTTATTTGCATTCATTCTTTCCATTTGTAATTGATGCCTGTATACTTATTTAAGGTTCTGTAGAGTGTTAGAAATGAGATTAATTGCAGATAGTAAAAGAAAAAAATGAAATTAATGTTTGTCGTGCCAACTCAGTTCTCCATTTTCTTGTTATTTGTCAAATTCCTCATAATCAGGGAAATTGGATCTCGCGGTTTCATTTTGATATTTGAGACTACGTCAGCATTGCTCTGCAATATGGCCTAAGATAATCTGTGTGAGTTTCCTTTTATCATATTTCTTTCTCTCGCCATACACCCTTTTAAAGTGGAAGTGTGGGTGGGTGGCAAATGGAATGTCGTTAACCATGCCGTTTTCAGCAATACAATTTGGGGTGAGATTGCCTTTCGCACATTACTCTCAATCCTAGAAATAACACAAAACTGTCCACTATCCAATGGTCCATAATTCACTGTTTGAGATCAGCAGAGGGACAAGGGAGCTTCAGAAAACAAGCTCATTTGTCTCCTCTTGTTGGACCTAACTCTTTGTCTCTCGCTTAATCCGGTGTCGTTTACCACCGCTATACATTTATGTTATGATTATTACATGAAATGTCGATTAACTAATAAATTTCGGTAAAAGTATCCGAATCTTCGTAGCCGTCATTCTGAAGAAAACCATTTGCCGGGAATTCTATATATATTTTCTTAGCAGCCTCCTTTGGGTATTTATTATAATCTTTCCTTTTTTAGCAAACATCCGTAATGCTGATTTGCGCACCATTTATTCCAATGAAAATATTTTATTTTATGTATAATTTGCAGTATACAAATATGTAATATGTAGCTGAGAATAACAGTTGAAAAAGTTATGAATATAATATTATTAGAGAACATTATGTCGAGTAGGGCAAGAAATGATACAGACTGAACTTTCTTTATAACAGTCTTTTCATTCATTCATCTTGACCATTTCATTGCAACGAAAGAGTTTTTGTTTCGTCTAGAAAAGTTTTGCTTTACAGTATTAAATTGTCCTCCGTCAAGCGAGTCTATGAATGAGATTAAAATGCCTTTTGAATCAACTCGGATTTCCTGCTCAGACATTAGAAGTTTGTGACTCAATTTAAAGCTCAGAATACACAATTTATACTTTTATCGCATAATGGGGTGCAAGAGATATTATTGTTTGATATGTAAATATAACGGGAATATGTAATCAGGATTTGATGAGATAAAACTATTTGAATCTAAATATTTTGGTAGGAGAGTTGTTGGCTAGTATATCTTTTAAGGAAAGTACTTCAAAACTGAATACTAAAACAATATAATGGATAAGAATAATATTTTCCTCACAAATGCTAGGGGCTTTTTAACTATAGAATTTGTATTCTTGCAGTATCTCTCTGATCTTATTGTTTTCAGGAACGTTTGCTCCCTTTTTTCTCCTTCATTATGGGGCCTTATTGAAAATATTTTTAAAAGTATCATCTTTATACTTTTGGGATAGCTAGTCAGCATACTTTTCCTCTCGCACAGCGATGCGATTGTCCAATTTGTGAATATTTTGTATTTTATTTCCATTACCTTTATATAATGTAAACATAACGTACTCAAGTTTTAGTAACGCCTGTGTTTCCTACGAGCGTTGGTATCCCCTTTGTTTAATATTTTAAAGGACCCTCATGAATGGTAGAGGCAAGGATCAGTGACATTGCCCTAGAAAGCACGACAATGCCGATATATATATATATATATATATATATATATATATAATATATATATATATATATACATATATATATATATATATATATATATATATATATATATATTATATATATATATATGTATATGTATATATATATATATATATATATATATATATATATATATATATATATATATATATATATATATATATACATACATATATATATATATATATATATATATATATATATATATATATATATGTATATATATATATATATATGTATATATATATATATATATATATATATATATATATATATATATATATATGTGATCAGCGCCCAAGCCCCCTCTCCATCCAAGCTGGGACCAGGGAGGGTCAGGCAATGGTTGCCCATGCCTCAACCGATAGACCTATAGGCTCCCCCAAACCCCATCCTTAGCTCACAAGGATGGTGAGGTTGCAGCTACTAAAGGAACTAACAAGATTGAGCGATACTCGAACTCCAGTCTTGTGATCGGCAGTCAGGGACGTTACCATATAGGCTAGCCACCACAACCCCTGTTCATACATATTGTATGTAATTACAGGCATATTTACTTCAAGCTTTGTGTCTGCTTTCTTTTTGTGTCCAATCTATCTTCTTTCATCCTTACGTTGTTGTGCGGTTAGGAAGATCTGTTGTTCGGCAGTATGAGCTAATCTGTTATTCGTGAGTTCTAGTGTTCGATTTTTACTTGCAGTTTTCACAGTACTTGTACTTACCTGAGAGACATAGGCTGAGGAGAAAGGTGCAATCCACACTGCTCCACTGCTTAGTGTACAAGTCTCTCTATACGTGACTTCCCCTACTCTGTATGGGTGTAATCAGGACTCACTTAGTCTAAGTGGGTCCTGGGTGTAATAAACACAGAAAATCTATAAAGATGTACACACGTCTTGGAAAACCCATTCCATGCTGAATTACTGTCCCGAGGTATGCCTTCTCCCTCTCTGCATCAGTCAAGGTCCTTGCCCTTTCCCTGAGGCTCTCTCCCAATGTTTTCTCTCTTTTGTCTTGGTTTTCTCCGGATGATCCCAAACTTCTCATTTTGTCGGGTTAGATGAATAGCGTGCCGCTGGAACAGAGGCCGTTGACCCCGCATGACTCCTGATCCCCTGAGTTTAGAACTGACCCCTCCCGAAGATTGTCAGTTCTCTCTCTCTCTCTCTCTCTCTCTCTCTCTCTCTCTCTCTCTCTCTCTCTCTCTCTCTCTCTCTCATGCGATCGCACTTATGTCCTTATTTCCCTATTCTGTTTGTTAATTCGTACATTTAATCTCGACATAAAAAATGATTCCTTTTGGTTTGTTTCGGTTTGACTTGATTCGGTTTGGGAAAACAAATAATATGTGAATGTCTACATATGTCAGTTATATTTTATAGTATAGAATTTAGATTTATATCGAACTGATTTACACCATGGGCTAAAAGAAATAATTGATGTAGATTGTGGTTATCTGTTCAGATATCTTTTGGGAGAAGTGGGCCTCTTTGAAAGTGGGTTTTTGGGTTTGGTTAGTGTTCCCGTGGGGGTGGGTCGCGTAAATGGGGGAAAATAGGTGGGTCTTGAAGGGAACTGGGGGGGTCATATTGATCGTGGAGGAAGCTAGCGGGGTCTCGTCCAAATCTCCCACCTCCCACACTGCATCCTCAGCCCCCCTCCCCCTCAAACCCTCAGCATTTCCTTTGCTTTTACTTCATTTGGCTCTATCCCTTTTATCCTGGCACTCACTTGCATAGCCTCTGATTTATGGGGATCATTTAGGTGTAGGGAGACGGCTCCTGGGCTGCCGGGAGTGGGGTAGGGAAACGTTGGACATTTTGGTAAGGTAGACCAGGCCTCTCTCCCCAATTCATTTTCACGGGTGTCAGTCAGTCGCTGCATTGAATGTATGTTAATTGGCTTTGAAATTCTTAAATTATATTCTTTTCACGTACATATGCGGGAACCGTATATGTGCAAATTCTATTTTTACCTCTTCCTCTGACTAGGTTATGCGTTTTGTAGGTAGCAAAATTACGTTGAAGCTAATGCATGATTTTTTATTTGGTAAAAAGAGATAGTTTGGTCACCTCGGGATATTAGACTTTTATATTAGCCATGGATCGAGATTGAATATTTCGACGTCATGTAATGATACATATATAGCTAATTTTTGTCTTTATCAAGAAATTTTAAAATTTCCAAATTATTCAAAGCACCATTATCTCCTTTTGTAGGTGTAAGGTCAAGGCCAGTGTTTCTCAGCAATTTAAAAATTTCAATTTAATAAAACGTTTATGTTAATCCTTTTATAATACTAAGACATGACACCAATTTTCAATGATTATGTGTACCAACTTACAGCCTTAATTTCCTAAGCTCAGGTTGAAATTTTTGGTACATGTAAATATTTTATTGTTCCATGCTCACACACGATGCGCTTTCATATGAAGAAATTACTACGGCAATTCCCCAATGATAGGGGCTATCAAGTTAGGGCATTGAGATCAGAGGTCAGGGTTCCAGGTTGCTGGGTCTTTGAATGCTATGTATTTGTAATATCCGGTTCGTAATGGTATAATAATACAGGAATTTCTTTCTAATTCATTCAGATCGTTACACTTTTATGTACTGTTAGAGACAGTGTCGGAAGTATGCTCTCTCCAGTCTCAAAGGTATTTTTTAACTTCTGTATAAAATTAACAATTCTTTTCCTTCGTGATGGATTGTATCCTCAGTCCTGAGGTTATCTCCATCATGAACTTTAACCATAAATCTGTCT
>NC_090732.1:140502559-140530059 GCF_036898095.1 Palaemon carinicauda | reverse complement strand
ATGCAGGGGGTTGGGGAGGAGATTCTTCTATGCTCACACCTTTAATATTTGTCGAAAAATGGGTTTTATCGCCCAATGCTTCACCGTGTTTGTGTTGGTATTTTACCATTTCAGATTGTAAGGAGTATAGCTTCTTTTTCAAATATGTTTTGACTTATGTGTGAAACAGTTTAACTTTCAAAAGTATACTCAGTTTTAGTTTTTTTAATCTATTTTCAATTTATTTATTTTTTGTTTATGGGTTATATATGTATGAACGCCTGTAATGGATATATAATTATATATATATATATATATATATATATATATATATATATATATACACACATATATATTGTGTGTATATGTGTGTGTATATTATATATATATATATATATATATATATATATATATATATATATATATATATATATATATATATATATATATGTATATGTTACATAAGCCGGGCCATATCTCTCTCTCTCTCTCTCTCTCTCTCTCTCTCTCTCTCTCTCTCTCTCTCTCTCTCTCTCTCTCTCTCTCTCTCTCTTCTTTATAGTTGCATTATTAATTACTGTAGCTTACATAGTTTTCATAATATAAAGTTCACATAGCAACTGGTCACCATATAGAGGTTATAGTTGCTCCGGTTCTTGAATGTATAGTCGGGGGATTTCGATATTTTATTTTTATTTTGAATATTGCCGTTATTCATAAGATATCATATTATTGTAAAATTTGCTTCCAGCAATCACTTCTATAGTCCAAGCTTTTGACTTACTAGAATCCCTACTTTCATTCCAACCTTTGCCTCCAACAATCTCTCCTTTTCTTCCATTGAACAATCTCTTTTATTTCTTTCAACATTCCCTTCTATAAAATCTCCTCTCCCATTCCACACTTCATATATGTTCACGGCAGATGTTTTTAGGACTGTTGAATTTGATTAATTAGTGATCGGTAACTTTGGTGATAAAAGTGAGTCTGCGAACTTCTTCTTCTTCTTCTTCTTCTTCATTTTTTTTTTTCAAATCACTGTTTGTTTCTTCGTGTTCACTCTTCCTAATGAGCGTTTATTTCCATGTTGGGTTCACTTATTTCCTATGTTTGCTATTCATTTCTGTTATGCTGTTTTATAATAGATCCTTTTTTTGAAGTTCATTTTGCAGTGTTGAAATGTGAAAAGAGTTTATTACTTGATTATTCTAATCCCGAAATCAGATACCGGATTTGCATAATAATTTTTAAAGTTTACTTTAAAAAAAATTTATTGGCTAATCCTTAGTCGTTGATTTTATACCATGCTTCTTTCTTATTGTATTACATCTACAACCAATATAATTTATTTTTCATACTATAAACGCTTTTTTTCAGTTGTATTAAAGGTAAAAAAGTATACTATCTTCCTCTAAATATTTACATTGCATAACTTTTATGCAAATTTAAGACTCGCTACCGAATTAGTCTTATAAGCTCCAGGTTGAAAATAAAATTACGTTAAGGATAGTTGTTTTGACAATGCAGTGCCAATTTCCTACACTTTTCTGATAATTATGAGGTTTGCCATTTCATTGTTTCCCTCTTTCCAATTTCGGATTGTTGAATTTAAACTATTAGTTTTAAATATTTGCTTCTTAGATATCCATAAGTGTAGTTTATCATTGGTTAGAAATATAATGACAATTATTCCACCATCTTAGGTTCTAGAAAGAAATTACTTCTTGAAAATTCAGCATCAGATGTGTCTGTTTTCAACCATATTTCTATTGTTGCAGCTTGAGCTGAGGAAGTAATGAATAACTGCTGAACTTCTCTTCGTCATCTTTCATTTAAAATTGTCTATATCAATCTGTTCATTCCAGGAAATTTTCTTTTTAATTTTCACTTTGTTTCCAGGACCAATACCCATAATTGTGTACTGAATTTTTAGCTTAATGATTGGTTGATAATGAATTAGAAAATGTAATGCCAAAGATTAATTTGATTGAGGTTGTGTAGTGGTAGTGAGGAGTGAGGTGGAGTGGTGGTGGTGGTATTGGGGTGGGAGTGCAGTGACCCACCACCACAGCCACCCACTATACCAGCGTGATGGTGCCGGCCGACGCTGGTGATGATGAGGGCCTTTATCAGCCGCCCCGCCCACCCTTGCCCGCCCCTCAACCCTATACTCACCCGAGACCTGTTCTTCCTGCAGCGCCGCCCAGGCCAGCTCTTTCACCTGCCCCCTCCCTCACCCGTCTGGCTCAACAGCAGCAACATCAACAACAACAACAGCAGCAACAACAACAGCAGCAGCAGCAGCAACAGCAGCAGCAGCAATCCTCACAACAGCAACAGCAACAGAATCAAGTCACGACCAGTTCACAGCTTAATTTAGCAGGATTAGGCGGAAGTGTCACTCATTTATCGGGGATCTCGTGCGCGCCACAACCATTGCCAGGTTTAGCTCAAGGGCCACCCCCTCATTTCCTTACAGCAACCCCCCTGGTAGGATTACCCTCCAGGGTGAATAGCACCCCTACCCCAGGGTCTAACAATTCAGTGGTCACCGGGGCATCTGGAAACTCTGTTGCCCGATACCCTCCCTTTCAGCCTGTCCTCCAATACCAACCTCCTCCAAATCCTCGCATTGGCGCCGCCGGTCTCCCTCCCGCTGTCCTATGCCCTGACGACTTGCCCCCGCCTTCCTTTCTGCCTTCCTTGGCGCCACGCTCCCCTTTAGGTGGCACTGGGAGCCTCTCTTGCCCAACCAGTCTCAGTGAGCAGGCCGCTGCAGCCCCGCCACCAGCATCCCTCGTTTCCTCCAGTTACATCCACGGCAGTGGCTTCGTACCTGGCCCTGGTTGTTGGTCCTTGCCGCGAGATCCTCACGGAGCCCCTGCTGCTATTATGGCTGGGGGCATCGCCCACGAGAGAGGGGCGTCAGCTCCTGCTGCTATGGTCGGAGGTCCTGGCGATGAATTGAAAACTCGCTCTTTGCCCACCCGATGTCTCCATGGCGCCCGACCGCCTCTGATGGCTCGTCGAAACTTGGTCTTGTCTGACGGGGAGGGAGGAGGGCCAGGATCGTCTTCCCTCCTTTGCGAAGAAGACGGGTTCTACTTCAGCCAGCCCTTGATGGAAGAACACGAAGAGGACCTTTATGGATCATCGGAAGACCTCTCGTCGGGATCTTCTATTCTTGAGAAATTGATGGTTTGGGCTTACTACAACTCCGAGGGACAACCCGTGGAACCACCAGGTAATATGCATGATGACGGCGAACGCCTTTGCGTAAGATTGATTATGTTGCATGAACTCTGCCTGACGCTATCCTTACGTTAAACGTGGCGCGCAAAACCTGTGCTGTAATGGATGTGACCTCCATTACGAATGTGTCACATGTGGCTTTCATTGTGTTGTGTTTTTTCTAAAGCTTAATATGAATTCTAAACAAATGTGTCCAGATTAATGTCATAACAATTTATCATCCAGGATATGACACTTTCTTTGACTTATTAATTTAATGCTTGTGTATAGGTTTGTTTTTCTTATCAAATTTTAATGATGTCCATTCTCATAGCAATGGATCATAGTATCTTGGAACTCTTTATTGAAACTATTTGTTTACTTTATTGTTTGCTTAGCAACCAAAGGGATAAATATATCATATGGAACTTGAAAGATCAGTATTGCGTAATATATTAATTTGTCATTAGACCAGTGTGGGTGCAACGCAGGTAAGGAGATGAAAGTCTAAGGTTTTTCTTTTACTACCTTACATACTCCCATACCTCCTAAATCAGCTCATGACACCCCTCCCCTACCTTTAAATCAGCTCATGCCCCCCCCCCCTCCCCCATGAATAACCAACCCTTCGTCGCATCGGAAGGTGTTGATAAACTCTGTGGTTCCGAGGGGCTGAGTCGGTTAACTTTAACGTTGACGCTCTCCATTATTGCAGCATTGATTTTAAAGTGGGGTTTATCGTTAAATGGCAAAAGGTGTTGAGAGATCGGGATTTGGGTGGAAGGGCTGAAGGAGAGGTTGATGGGTTAGGTTTGGATGGTTAATGGTATGGGCTTATTGGTCACTTCATAAACAACTGTGTTACCTGCGCCAGATATGTTACAGTAATCAGCCCGGATTGAAATCACATTTGTTTGTGTGCTGTTAATGGGAATAGTTAATTGTCGCTGTTGATATTGCTGTATTGATTTGTTCAAGCGTATCTGTAATGGAAGCTAATTGCACTCAGTAAGCCGTCATTATGAACAGTGTAGCTATGGTTTGCATAAAAGTGCTCTGTGGAACAAAATCCTTGTTTATTACACCATTATCATATATTTTATAATTAATCCAAGTATTTGTTCTTCTTAGTAGTTTTATGCTTTTCATTTTAAATAAGTACAACATAAAGTAGATATAAACGGAGGACACTCATCGTTTACGATGTTATAGTCTTATTAAGTATTCATTGACTTTATTTCTAAACAAAGTTGTTGTGAGAAAGATAATTTTAACTTGAATATGTTTTTTGTAACTAGATACAGAATTAAAGTAACATAGTTTTTTGTTCGAATAAAGTGAACGATCTAAGTTGTGGAATCATGCACCCTCAGCACCCATCTGTTTGAGAAGCTCTTTAGGGAGATTTGCATTGATCCCATCTTGCTATTACAAAAAATTATGTATATTATAAATTTGATGTATTACTTTAGAGTTAGATATATTTTATTGCGATTATATTTTTCACTTTGGAGTAATAATATGGGCTTGGAGGTATTATGGAAATAATCTAATCCCTTGAAAAAAATAATATTCAGATTCTCAGTCCCAGTAAGATATTCTAATGAATGTTTAAGTTCCAAACGTTAAATATAATGGTTGTATTATTTTGAATGTTTTCGTTTAGGAAATTCTCTTCAATCTGCTAAACAAGATTGTTTCAAGAATATATATTTGCTTCAGATTTGTAAATAAGTTTTTTTCATTCCCTACGAAAACCAGTAAAAATAACTTTAATGTGTATATAACCACTTGTCATAGATCTCTTTGCTGACTGTTTCTACCATTAAAATCTATGAATATTTCATATCGATATCATTAAAATCTGTTATTTTGTAAGAGTTGTAGGTATAAAGTATGCTGCAGTGTGATTAAATAGCGATTATGAGACTCCAGATATTTCATATCCAATGCTATAGTTATTACTACTAGGAATGATTTCGGTTGGATATAATTTAAACGATGTTTGAAAAATAATGCGGGCTAAAGTATGTTGATAATTATAACTTTGATCCAGTAATTTTTGTTTTTGTAAGTATATTAAAGGAAGAAGGGATTTATCCACCTTTTTAATTAATTTCGTTGTCGATAATTACCATGCATTTTATTGTTCTTGGTTAGTTTTTATTGCATCCTTGCTTTAGAAGTACAGTAAATACATAATGACTCCTTAATCATTTATATAATTTTTAATGTTGTAAGCAAGGTGAGATGTTATCTTCGTTGGCTATACACTTATAGTTTTGAAGCATTTAGAGAAGAATGTTTCAAGAGATTACGAAAAATTCTGTCTTATAATAGGATTAAGTTGAATATCACATTGCTATTGAATTACCATTCAATTCGTTGAATATTTTTTATTATTGGTGTATCTTTTAATTGTAGGTTTAAATATTTAGATGTGCATAAACACAAATTCAACCCTTCCCACCCACTCCTCCATCCCTAACTACAACCCGTTGGTTCGGGAATTTGTGGAAGAGTGTTGTTTCCGAGTGTACCGAGGGTGAACAGGAAACACACACACACACACACACACACACACATATATATATATATATATATATATATATATATATATATATATATATATATATATATATATATATAAATATATATATATATATATATATATATATATATATATATATATATATATATATACATATATATGTATATATATATATATATATATATATATATATATATATATATATATGTATATATGTATATATATATATATATATATATATATATATATATATATATATATATATATATATGTGTGTGTGTGTGTGTGTGTGTGTGCGTGTATGTATGCTACTAGTTCGTGTACTGCAGAGCCTGTGCATCCGGGTTAGTTATAGTTAGTATTGTAGATTCAAAAATTTCCTTTTGACATACTCATAATAGATTTGCTCATTAGAGCCAGGACCTATCCAGGAAACCCCCAAATCAATGAGAGGTAATTATCTTTTTTATCATCCCTTCCACCAACCTCCACCCCCCCCCCCCGCCCCCATCCGCCCCCACCCGCCTTTCAATTCTGAGTACGAAGATAGCATCACTTTTTTAATTTTTGGTATCTGACGCAAATGTTATTGAATTAGCTCCTTTTTATGCTGCTCTATATGCACCTGCGTTGCACCTACTATATTGCACCATGTTGCACAGTATATTATGTTTATTCTTGTATATACACAAGTTCCACTAGTGTTGTTGATTATTATATTTGTTTGTAGCTGTATGTAGTTTCAGCAACATTTGTTATGTGTTTGTCTAGTTTGTATATGATTGCCTTGTATCTGTGTATTCTTAGACCATACAAACGAGCTGTCTTAAATACAGGAATTAGCTTGATGTTGAATGTTACCATATTACTAACCAATGTGATGTGTGAACTATTTTTTATTAACATTGTTGAATGTTTTTGTCAATTTTGTTAGGCTATTGCCATACTTTAATCCACTGTGTTGTAATGTTGATATATGTTTTCTTGATGGATAGTCTATTTCTACTTTTGATATTGCACTTGTAATAATGAGTTACTCATGCTTTGTTTAAAGCACCTTCATGTGTGATCGTTGTACGATGCTTTAATTTTTATGTCTTTTCAGCATGTTTGCATGATGTATATTGTGAAAAAAATAAAGTAATATTTGTTTGTAAATTTGTTTCTCTCTGTAGTTGTTCAGTGAATTATCGAGGAAATGTAAGTACTTCTTTCACTTTTCTTATACTTAATTAATATTGTTTTCCGTTTACAAATATAAATTATATGCATTTTTTTTATTTTCTATGATTAAGTCTTTGCAGTAGAAATAACCTACAAAAATTCAGTTGGAAAGATAAATCTGATGGGTACGCATTATGTTAATACTTGCTTTTAGGCATATACTTTTTTTTCACAAATAGGGTATTAATGCCTAAGTAACATTATGGAGTTCAAAAAGTTAGAAAATCGGGCCAGCAGTAATTTTGAGCATTTAGATCAAATATATTTTCCCGTTATAGGAAGATTGTCGTTCGCTTTTAATTTGTTCATAAATTTAAATTATATGAAAATGCTGTAGTGATTTTAAAGACATGGTTCTTTTATAGTTGAAACCTAGTATTTTGAAATCAATGGATTTTTTTTAAAGGAATACGGGAGAGAATGAAGTAGTTTTCTGATAAAATGTATACATTTTCGTAAATTAGTATATCATTAAATTCACGTAGTTGAAATTTATTTGTTAGCAGAGTCGAGATGCACTTTTTTATTAACGTTGTTGAAATATAATTCTGTTCCATTAATTTTTTTGTGAAATTAATTTCTGGAAACTGATTCTAGTAATACTGTTTTCGTATCTGTCATCTTGACATAATACGCAGTTTATATGTTAAAAAACAGACATTTAATTTCTGTTAGCAGAATTGAAAGGTTCTTCAAGTAAATGAGGGTAAACCAGATGTTTTTATTGCGTAAGATAAACATGCATATGTAACTATAAATGATAGTGCTATTCAGCGTTAATTGATTTCTTGTCAGTATTTTACATAATTTACATAATGCCCTCCCTTCATTAGAGAGCATTGGCACGAAAATCATAGCACTAGAGGCACGCAGGAATTCCTAGGGAGGGGGAGGGGGAATGGTGAACGATGTCCCTCCCGCGGATCACAGGAATGTATACTTAATGTGAATAGAAATTTGAAATGACCACTTACTGGCAAAGGGAAATGCTTCCAATATACAGTATTCCAATTGAAATTTGAGTCGCTAAGCAGGACTCCCGGACCGTCATCAAAACATCCATAATTGATCACGTGACCTGTTGACGTCAGTTCGAGACCTGCGCTCATTAAATATATTACAAACGCAAACACATAGATGTATATACAGATGTAAATTTTCAATTACATGTCGTGTTTGCTTAAATGCTGCAAAATATATATTCACTCGACATGAACACCGGATAAGGAAAAAAACTATGGTTTTGATTTAATTTTGCAGGTTGGTAAGCTCCCTCTCTCTCTCTCTCTCTCTCTCTCTCTCTCTCTCTCTCTCTCTCTCTCTCTCTCTCTCTCTCTCTCTCTCTCTCTCTCTCATTATAGAAACATTAAAGGTATATACAACATTATGTAAAAGGTTAGTAATAGAGTTTACGAGTTAGGTTTTTTTTTTTTTCGTGCGCGCGTGTGTGTGTGTGAGTGTGTGTGAAAGTACAAGTCATTGGAGACGAACTTGTTGGTGAACTCAGGTGTCTTTTCGAGATGTTAAAGGAACGTATAACATTAAATATCACTTGAATGTAGATTTCCTTGGAACTTAAAACATCAGAGCACTATTGTTTTATTGCTTTATTTTCATTTTGAGGTACAGTTTACACATGAGCCTTATCTACACGGTTTATATTTCTGAAGGTATGAGACATAAGATCGCAATGTATTAATTTCTGCTCCAACTTGGAAAAAAAAAATTTAATCTGGAATATGGATTGTTTATTGATAGATACGAATTTAGGCATTAAATTTGTTTTATAAAATCGACATTTTCCCCAACGATGGATTTTTTTTTTTCATTTTAGATTAGTAAACATTCAACTCTAATTTACATCTTTTCTTGCTCGATCTATGATAACATACTATTGGGATTTCATTCCCCGGCTGCTTTAATTGAGCTTCACTTTAATTTCGGAGGTCAAAGGATAATAAAGGGATTTGTCCGATATCTCGTGCATGAAATTAACGGATATACAATTACCGATGTGGAACTCCGAGGAAACGTTCTTCCATTCGGTCTTTGAATGGAAGCAGAAGGTTTCGATTATATAACTGGAGTAGAATTTGTTTGTATAGTTAAACACGGTAGGCTGTGCTGTATATTTTAATGTTAATGTTCACTCGGTAGGACTTGGTATGTAAAGCGGGTTATTGATGTTTGAAAAATCTGACAGGGTATCTCTCTCTCTCTCTCTCTCTCTCTCTCTCTCTCTCTCTCTCTCTCTCTCTCTCTCTCTCTCTCTCTCTCTCATCGTATTTTTTACATGCTTTGAGTAGATGTCTTTGCACAATACATATTTTTTTAGTTAGTATAAACACACACATATGTATAAATATAAATATATATATATATATATATATATATATATATATATATATATATATATATATATATATTTATATATATTTATATATACATATATATATATATATATATATATATATATATATATATATATATATATATATATACACACACACATACTAGTGTACCCAAAACGTCTAAAATGACGTATAAATGTTTAGACTTTAGATAGATATGCATACACGCAAATTCAACCCTTCCCACCTCCTCCCCCTTTCCTAACTACAACCTGTTGGTTCGGGGATTTGTGGGAGAGTGTACCTTTCGGGGTACCCTCTTTCATCAGGGTATGACTACTCCTCTCCTCTAAGAATGGGTCAGGAAAGATTAATGTATATATATATATATATATATATATATATATATATATATATATATATATATATATATATATATATATATATATATATATATATATATATTTGTGTGTGTACGTGTTCGTATGTATATTTCTTTATTTATATAATCATACACTTTGCCCTTTATTACTTAGGGGAGATAAATTTATATATACACATATACATACACGTATACACCCACTTCTGAATGCTTGCTATTAAACGGCTAGGTTTGATGATTAATGATGGTTTATTTGTCTGTTGTTTGTTGAAATTTCCTGTAACTAAATTGCTTTCTGTAACTACTTAATGAGATAAGTTTTGTATAGCGTTAGTTCCAGCATTTTAAAAGTTG
This sequence comes from Palaemon carinicauda, assembly GCF_036898095.1. Taxonomy (NCBI): domain Eukaryota; kingdom Metazoa; phylum Arthropoda; class Malacostraca; order Decapoda; family Palaemonidae; genus Palaemon; species Palaemon carinicauda. The sequence goes on along the minus strand of NC_090732.1, from coordinate 140,519,987 downwards.
CTTTGATAAATTATCAAGGCTAAGTATCACATTTTGTCAAGTCGTTACTTACGGACTGAAAACATTTGTATCCTGGATATTCTTTTTTAGTGAGTGATAAAGTTAATTCGTATGAAAGGTAGTGATAATATGTTATTGCAAGTGATTAGCAGTGATGCGTAAATGAAACTCTAGATTAAAGATTTTTCTATCATTTGCTTTCAGGAATGATAAGTAAACCCACTTTTTTTTAATGAAAGTGATTTAATATATATATATATATATATATATATATATATATATATATATATATATATATATATATATATATATATATATATATATATATATATATATATATATATATTTCAAATAAGCCATATATATTAATACATTAAAGTCTGGATTCTCTTAACGACCTCGGGATCAGAGCCCCAGGCGAAATCACTCAAAGACTATAGTGTCAGACCGGCCGAGATTTGAACCCTGGTCCAGGATACCTGTATGCCAGTGACCCTGCCACTCAGCCACGAAGAAAGATAAAAGTCAATGACAATTCTTCTGTACATATACCTGTCAAATTCAGGTCGTTAAGAGAATCCAGAAGAATTGTCATTGACTTTTATCTTTCTTCGTGGCTGAGTGGCAGGGTCACTGGCATACAGGTATCCTGGACCAGGGTTCAAATCCCTGCCGGTCTGATACTATAGTCTTTGAGTGATTTCGCCTGGGGCTCTGATCCCGAGGTCGTTAAGAGAATCCAGACTTTAATGTATTAATATATGTGGCTTATTTGAAATATGAAAAACACGTTTAAATGTGTAAAAAATTATCATTTATATATATATATATATATATATATATATATATATATATATATATATATATATATATATGTGTGTGTGTATATATATATATATATATATATATATATATATATATATATGTGTGTGTGTGTGTGTGTATAGATATATGTATATATATACAGTATATATATATATATATATATATATATATATATATATATATATATATATATATGTGTGTGTGTGTGTGTGTGTGTGTATGTCTGTGTGTACATGTGTATATAAGTATACGTTGATATGAATATTCTTTACAGAGTCGAGGCGTGATATCAGAATCATTGCGTCGCATTGAACAGAACATTCTAGATTTATGGAAGTAGCTTACAAAGCAAGGCCGGTTTCATTGGAAATGAATTGAAACTTTCACCTATTTCCATTGTCAGACCAGCAGTTTTTTTATTTCCATTTTTTTGTGCATCTAGAATGCAAAATGAAAAGTGCCAAAGAACGTATAATCCCGTTTGGCATGATGTGCAAATTTATACTTGAGAGAGCATAAGTTATTCTGCTCCACTTGTTATGACATAATATTATACGAATTGTTTTTTATATGCACAAGTTTCTGTTGAATTTACCAGGACAGGATTGTTACCTTTGGTGTTTCATATCAATTTTATGATATGGAATTTACAGTAAGAGCAAAATTATAAAAAAAGATATAGATTTAGAGTCATGCTAATACCTTTCAGTAAATTAATACTTAATTCGGGCATTAATGATAAGAAATGACCATGACAGGGGAATGCGATATTTCTGTTATTCATTCCACTTTTATTCCACTTGTTCTATAGCGGGTCTTAGAGAATGCAACTGGGCATTAATTGTTTAATCATCGCTCTCGGAATTTATGACCGAATATCCTCTAGTTTGACAACTATCAAAGACCATCCCAAAGTTGCAACATATTAAGCTCAGGCTTTCATACTCGGTTGTTATTGCTTTCTGTTTTCCTCTTTGTAGCTTAGCATTTTTAATAACTTGTGTTGCCAGTTTGTGTTTTTCATTTCATAACCCTCAAATTGATTCCCGATGTTTCATTACTGCTCATATAGTTCCGTTTTCTGATCGAAAAAAGTTATTGTATGCTTCTGCAAGTAAATGATATAATCGTTATCTTTATTTCTGGCTCTTTAATATTCATGGCTGTTTTGTTAGATTAAATGGTGTTTGTTGACTATATAAGAGTATTATAATTATTCGGGAGGCTTTAGATGGTATTTGTTAGAGTTTGAAAGAAGGATTTTAATCTCAAGTATTTTGCTTTCATGATCTTTGTCATATATGTATTAGTGTTCACGGATATGAACTCATCTACGTCAGTATTTCATTAGAGATGATTGCTATTTTAGTTAGATTGGGATCATCCAGTATGCAATATCTACATCTAATGACCTCTATCATTTTTAGACATCAATTTTATTCGTATTTAAGTCGACAATGACTGTTAGTTGTGGTTATATGTTTAAGGGGAAGGAAGAGGTTTGTGCCACTGGTGACAGGTGGCGCTTTGGAACTATTAGTTCCACTATTACCTCCCCCAAATTCGTTGCTAAGGTTATGTTTTGATCGGAGTGTATTTGTTTGTATGTCTGTTTGTGTATTTGTTATGTCTGTGTGTGTTTTTGTGATTGGTATAATTATTTGATTGGCCATGCTCCAAGGAGAATATCATTATGGGCCAAAAGTCAGGGCCAAGTCACGAAAAGGTAAAAAATGTCTTATTGCCATATCGTGGGCAATTTTTATCTGATTTTCATGAAACTAGTACCAAAATATGCATAATTCAATCGTCTATCTTGTGATATTCAACATGATATAGGCGAAGGTATGCGCTCTACCGAGTGCCCGCTCTAGTTAACTATATTTTACTTCAAATTTTGGAATTTCATCCTCTCTCCTTAGATGATAGATGGTTTTTGTCTTAGATACTTCTGCATTTGATTGCGATCGTTATCGGAGATCCATGAAACCTCTCACTGTTTTCGATTATATTTATCATGAATCATATTATGATCATACTGACATGATATTAACATCCTTTTTGGATGGGTGTCCTCTTTATTTGTTTTATTTCACATTTTGAGCGTTGTCTTTGGTCCTTTGCCATTCACTTCTTTATGTGATAGTTGTCAAACGTAATGGTTATCTAGTGTTCTTAAGTTTCTTCCTATTGGATAGTTGTTGGCATTTATAGACATTGGTCGTTGTTTTGGGTATTTTTTCCTCATTAAAAGTTGATTGCTATAAACACCAGTTATGCATTAGATTGCGTAATGTTATTCATCAGATTGTGATTATGTATCCTCGTTATTCATCACACCATTCACTTCATTAGATGATTGGTTTTATTCATCAGAGTGTAATTGATATCTAAGGTCGGTCATAACTTCGTTTTACGGGATAACTGATTTATTAGTTTTATTTATGACAGTATAATGAAAATGTATAATTATTTGCCTGGCAAAGATTATTCAAAAGTTTACTTTTCCTACTTTTTTAGAATTAGATTTGAGAAAAGAAGTTTGTTATCACTACTCCTGTGCTGACCAATTTTAACTTGATCTAGCTTGATAGTACCAGTATTAAAGTGGTCACTATAGGTTTTTTTTTTTTTTTTTTTTTTTTTTTTTTCCGCCTTGCCTGTTTCTGTCCATTACTGTGTTAGTCATGCTTTTCTTTTTGTCGTAGCTCCAACTGCATTGTTGAGGGTAGACTATTATGCATACACATCTTTACGTCGGTAATTTTTATAATTTCAATGATGTAAAAGATTGCTAAATAGGGAGATTTTTGGGTTCAGTTATCTTAATATCTATAGATAATCTTTGAACTATTAAAACATGAAGTACTCTATGCATGATTTATTCTATTGAAATAAATCCCTTACATATGGCACCAAGGCTAGCGATGTTGGAAGGTTGTTCATGAGCGGCATAGGCAAGAGCCAGGTCTTAGAGGCTAGACATAAATACATATGGTCATCTGCATAGCCCTTCCACCTTCGGACTAGTAGGGGACCTAGTCAGTGGCTATTGATGACTCTGTAGAGAGGCGTCTCTGCTTTTCCCAAACCCCATACTCTTAGGAACAGCAATGTAGGGGTTATTTTAGTGAAATATATCAGACCGTGAGCTTTGAACACGAAGTCCACATATTTCGAGTTACCAACGTTTCCCCGAAGATACAGGAACTTCTCTCGCTGAAAATAGTTGTCCTCAGAAACAATCGTGTTTCACAAACGATTGATAGTGTCAGGAGGAATTTCCCAGAGCGGCCTGATTTGCATGAACCGTAACGATGTCTTCATGAACATCTCGTATGTCGTAATGCCCTCTTGAAAGAGGTCGGCTTAAAGTAGATTGTGGACATATTGCTCTAGGAATACTTACAGATTGTTTCTCACTATTTGAACTATATTAGTGGATAACTGACATTACGTAAGAACTTGATTGAGCTGTCTCTATTTTCCTTGAAATCTTACTTCGTGATTGATATCTTCAACTTCATAATGCGATCGGCATTTCCACGATAATTTCATTAAGTGGTAGACATTTTTAGAATGTTGTTGTGTCATTCTACTGCAGTAGGTAATGTATCACCTGCCTCAACGTCAATCATGTTCCAACATCATGAAGAATTTTTTTTTTCCGAGACTCGACTGCAAAATAGATTATTGTACTCGAATAACTGATTAAAGTGATATTCGTTGTCCTCACATTGTATTCTGTTTCACAGTGATTAAAAATGGATATGCTTTTCGAAGATATGCACTTTAATGTAATCGTAATGATGCTCACTGTTGATAAGACAGTAATTTAAAAAAAAAAAAATAGCAAACGTGTAAATTGATTATTTTTTTATTATTATTTTGGAGCAGAACAGGATTGTATCTAATATCTTATATTCGAAAAATAAATATAATTTTACTGTTTGAGTAAAATATTGTTTTACATTAATGCTTTTGAATTTAACTATTTTTTTCCGTTGGGTATGAATAAGAAATACCAAGGCACGGATGTTATGTTTTGTTAAAATCATATTAAGTGTTCTATTTCGTACCACTGTGAGTATGGGAATTATATCTTAAATGCTAGCTACACAATCCAGGCTTAGGACTTAATCCAGAAGAGCAAGTAATTTTCGTAGCAATATCAGTTACGAGAAATATTAACCATTTATTTCTGTTTTCTGGGTATTTATTTTAAGCTCTCACTAAGTGCGTGTGAGTTCATTTACTCTTCCTTGATAATACTGATGATTTAAAAAGAGTATTTAATTAGGTTAACATAATTCTTCATTCTTACAATTATATGGCTTTGGACAAGTGACACAAATCTGTTGGTCTTTCTTTATAAGACGTAATTTCTCAAAAATAGTTGAAATTAACTTAATAGAACATGATGGGAAAAAATGTGGCTTGATGTCTTCCATATGATTATATGTTGTTAGACAGCCATGGACATTTAAAGATATTGTCTTAATGGAACTATCGCTCTTGTGCGTGTCCTTTTTAAATGAAACCGGGCAAACTCGGACCTTAGATTCAACCAACAGATTTCATAATGTTCCTATCCATGTATTTGTACAAGTGAGTCATTCATTGTAGAGGTGCTAGGTGCTTTAACGGAGATACGGTGTCTACCAAGTGATACTTTATTGCTAAATATTAGATTTTCTTTGTGTGTATATATATAATATATATATATATATATATATATATATATATATATATATATATATATATATATATATATATATATATATATGCAGAAGAACCACAGGGAAAATGAAAATACAGAATATACACTTGAGTCCTGACTAGTTTCGTGATACTTCCTCAGAGTCCTCTGAGGAAGTATCACGAAACTAGTCAGGACTCAAGTGTATATTCTGTATTTTCATTTTCCCTGTGGTTCTTCTGCATCTGAGCATCACGTTTTCCTGTGATTTTTACGCATATATATATATATATATATATATATATATATATATATATATATATATATATATATATATATATATATATATATATATATATATATAACCTAAAAAGTTTATGATTTTAGTCTAGTTGAACATTGAAGAAGGTTCTTTTCGCTAGTCAAGTTACTTTTAAATCTTACGTAGAGGAATGACATGTTTAGAAATATATAATAAAGAATGCATTCTGAATAATTTGCCTTGGTATTTACAGGCTATCATCGTAAATGGATTAAAATGAACTTAGTTGTTAATAATGAAAATCATTGTTATGGTACCGGTATTTTTCTGTTTTAATCAATTCCAATATACTAGACGGAATTATTTTTGAGCTCTTCTATGCTAAGGAGATAAATAGTTTCCTTACTCAAAATGGGTTTCTTATTTCATCAAATCTCTTTTACAATACTCTTCTACTTGTAATACTTTTCTGTCAACTTTATTTGCATACCAAACCTTTTATGTGAGAAGTCTTTACAGACTTTAGTCCATGTATGTTAGAAGGCTTAATGTCACTTCCGGAAATATTCTAGTTCTATTGAATGGAAAATTCATGTAGGAATGTAATCACAAGTATGTTGAGAAGGTTTAATTTGTTATACATTAAGCTGCTCACGTACTGTAAACCAAGTTTCATTTGCTTGCATTAAACAGTTTTCAGACTGCGAGCAGGTTTATACCAGTGAATTACTCAGGATTTGTTTTCAGGCTTTAGCCTTTTGCTATGGGCGGTTCATAGTGGATTGGAAAGTAGTTAAATCTCCAAAGTCTGACTTAGTAGAATACATATCGCTATAATTAAAGTCATTGTATTATAATTCTAGTTTATTATAATGTCGGTAAGTTTCTAAAAGTTCCAGGGGGTCATTGTAATATGAAAGTCTGGAAGGCTTTGAATTCTTTATTCATTAAAAGAACTTTTTTTTTTTCCATGTAGATTGGCTTTTCAACCTTCCATTCATAGATTCGTTCGCGCACCTTCATTCTAAATTTATCTTTTATTCCACTTTTACTCGCGCTTTCGTTTTTTTTTTTTTTCTTTTTTCATTACTCAACTTTCTGCTTTAATTTGTCCTTCGGGTAGCAGCGCAGATTTCATTCTCGTGTAACAGATCTGACTGTCAGTCAGTATTGTGTGGGCGAAGAGTGGAATAACGTTAGCTTTAATGCTTTCTTTGACGTCATGTATTCTTTATTGGCATCAGTAATTTCAATATACATCGTCAGCTGGTGTCCCTGAACTTTGAATTGAAAATTTCTCCAGCTTAAATTTTTCGCAAATGATATAAAGAACAATCAGACAGTGAACGAGGCAAGTAAGATCGGCAAAAGTAATTTTGCTTTTACAAAGACTTCAAAAACGCGTTTCGTGTTACCAATAGCAACTTTTTTAAAGAAATGATATCTTGGTCCGTTTAATTTTTCTATAGGGACTGGGAAGGAAATGGACGGTGGAAAAATCAATAGACACCTTGTCCTGCAGAAAAGACGAAGGGAGAAAAGATTTAAAATGTGATTTCCCTAATGCATTGCCCAGTAGGCGAAAAGAGACCATTTTCAGAGGGGACCTTTTGTCAGCTTATAGACTGGTTAAAATGCGATGATACATAACCACCTCCTCCTCCTCCTCCTCCTCTCCTCTTTTATTCTTCCTCTGTCTCGTTCATGCGTTGGAGGAGGAGGAGGTGCAAAGAGTGAAAAAGGAAGAGGAGAAATTCTGCCATTGTGCTTGAACAATGTGCTCTCTCTCTCTCTCTCTCTCTCTCTCTCTCTCTCTCTCTCTCTCTCTCTCTCTCTCTCTCTCTCTCTCACGTCTTTTATCAGTTTGTCTTGCCTTAAATTGAATATTAAACAATGTCTTCTTTATTATATCATCTTTCTATTTCTTTGATATGTCACAACACAGTTTCTTCGTACCAGTTTTACGACTTTGTTTTATTCTTGTTTCTCTGTTAACCGAAGCTATTTCATTGATCTAACACGATTTGATTCAACTTGAGATCTATTTCAGCTTCAGGTTTTATTCTTTCTTTTTCTCTGTTGTAAGTGCTTGTGTTAAAATTATCTGTTATTTCTTATTTGATTAAAAAACATTATGACATTTATATATGCTGTTATATTTACTTGATATCCTCCGCCTTTTTATGTCAGGGAATATACATCATCAGTGTCGGTTTCCATTTTATATTTCATTGCTGTGCGGTCTTATATTTTTTGCATATCTGTTATTCCATTGATATATGTTTCTATCTTTTTGTTTTATGGATAAAATCTCGATATTTCGTGTTATTAATTGGCCTATTTTTTATCGTTACTAGTATTATCTACATGTATCTGTTATTTCCTGAACACTATTTCTTATGAAAATATCATCTGTTCTTATTTATTATTTCATGGGTACGTGTTCATATTCCTTATTTAATCGTCATCTGTTTATTTCATTGATAAATTTGAGAAAAGCAAGGAATAAGATGTGCTTCGTGCTCCCCCTCAAGCACTGCTCGCAAATGAGTCCGGCTGCCTTGATTTTAAAGGGGACTGTATCAAAAGACAGCGCGGATGGAAAAATAATCACCCAGCAGCAGAAAGAATTGTTCACCGTGCATTCTCGTGATGTATTCATTATAATCCTTTCATTTTTAAACTCTTTATCTCCCTTGGTAGGTCATGATCAATGTAAGGAGAACATTTCTGATGGCTTACATAGGAGTTCGCGTGAAGGAAATCTTTACTAATTTTTAATTTTTTTTGTAATATGATTTGCTGATGTTTTTTTTTTTCGGATAAATATGGACAAATACAAGACGGATATTCGTAAGATATATTCATGTTGAAGTTTTCTTTAGAAATGAGTATTGTCAAGAGCCTGGAACCTTTTCAATTTCCTTCTTTGAAAAATGTAAAAAATCTTTTGAATCCATTTCTTGTAATATCACGTACAGTTTATAGATCTCACCCAAGGGTCTCATTTACAGGATCCTCAATCAGTAGAGTACCGAAAGTAAGTACATGTCAAGGAATATATCCTTGAGTTCTTTCCCACTAGCGAAGTAGGTTAAACTTTTAAAGGTTAGATCTCTTCCTCGTTTGATTTTCTGTATTTGTTGTATAGGTTTCCATTCTTGGAAACCTTGTGGTCTTATGGTTGTTCTAATTTCACATTATTTACCCATATCAAATAAAATTTGAACAGGCTACATACTGCATTGATAAATATATATGAATTTTTTCTCACACACATATATATATATATATATATATATATATATATATATATATATATTATAATATATATATATATATATATATATATATATATATATATATATATATATATATATATATATATATATATATATATAGACGATCTATCGCTCAGGCATGCGATGTATATACTTGTCACTAAGCTGGAGGAAGGATCAGAAAAACAAAGTTTTTGGACTGAAGAGGTATGAAAATACGAAAGTGCTAGTCCAAAAACTTCGTTTTTTTTTATCCTTCCTCCAGCTTAGTGATATATATATATACACACATATATATATACATATATTATATAATATATATATGCATATATATATATATATATATATATATATATATATATATATATATATATATATATATATATATATATATATACACATATTTATATGCACACACACACACATTACAAGAATATTTAAACATCAGATTCTTCGTGATAATATCACGAGAAATTTAAAAGATGACAAGCCTCCTGGGCCGTCTCCCCTCGTCTTTTCTCTCATTTCACAGCCCCCTCCCATCTCCCCCTCGTCTTTCTTTTCAAACGGTGTCACGGGCGCATTTTGTAATTACTTTCTCGTCAAAGTTTTGCTTGGGTGTTGCCTTCCGTCACACACTCTAGACTTGAAAAGGAAGGAAAAAACTTATTCCCTGAAAAGCGGACTTACTCTATATTTAGTGAACATTTTTTATCAGCTACTTCACTGTCTTATGTCATTGTCTAAATCAAGGACATTATGGTGTATTTGTATACTCTCTCTCTCTCTCTCTCTCTCTCTCTCTCTCTCTCTCTCTCTCTCTCTCTCTCTCTCTCTCTCTCTCTCTCTCAGTAAGTATATGAAATGCAAGTTTACTCGTTTTGATAACTGAATGTCCTACAATATCGTCAATATTATTTATGATTGTTTGCGTCCCCATTTTCTAGTTTAAATCTGGGGCACGTGGATTTATGGTCGAGTCTTAATTACTCTCTCTCTCTCTCTCTCTCTCTCTCTCTCTCTCTCTCTCTCTCTCTCTCCTCTCTCTCTCTCTCTCTCTCTCTCTCTCTCTCTCTCTCTCATGTAAGGTTATCCACTTGCACTTTTGCGGACATATTAGGTGAGAGGACATTTATTTGGTTCTCTGCTGGTTTGCATTGTGTTACCTGTTCGGTGATGATGACCAGCCTCTTGTGGTATTATAGAGGTAACTTTATCTAACCTATTCACACCGTAATTCTAACGGGATTCCTTCGATTAGTAAACAGTATATACTCTGTTGTGATATGACCTGTGTGGCATCTACATTAAAGTAAACAGTCCATTATGTTCTTTGTGGGCAAATTATATGGGACAGCATGAGATTCAGTTGTCTTTTTTTCAGGTTTTCGGTGTTTGGTTTTATGTGATTTTTTATCTGTGATTTTTAATTGATGTTTCGTCGTTTGTTGTTACCCTGACCAAGAAGGAACTAACAGAATTTCAATGAGCGGTTTGGTTATTTTGTGTGTTTTTTATTAAATCTTTCTGATTTGTGGTTGTTCTTTTTTGTAGGTGTTTTGTAACAAAAGGGAGTGCCAAAGATTTTCGTTAGCAATTACTATGTAATCAATGTGTGGTTGTATATCCAATGTTTTCATTCATCAAATCTTTGGAGGCTATACGGCAAAGGGTTCCTTTTCGTGTCTTCCTACTTGCCCCTTTTTCTGCAGCACTTTTTTTTATTCAATATCTTTTGCAATAATTTTTTTTTTTTCATTTCAGTAGTAATTAGTCGTAGAATAGTTTTTCCGTTGAAATAAAGCAAAGGTCGCTTACTCTCTGTAGATAAGAACTGATAAGCTGCTGGTATGCTTAATTTTATACTCATTCCATCAGTAGTCGGCGTACTGCTTGGATTTCGATTTCGGGTCAGATGTTTCGTTTGAATGTCTTTTCGGGCATGATATGAACCCTTGAACTAATTATTACGAAACACTTTTGAAGGTTATGTTAGAAGGTACACTTGATTATATTTTAGGTACATCAGGATTTGGATGTTGACCCAGGATGTTTTTAATCGAGTCTATTATTTGGTGTTGTAACTCATATATGCGAAGAAAAAACAAAAAAATTTCTGTTAGTGGAAATAAAGGAAATAGTGCTGGATATTTGGGTTGATTTATTTTAGTTGCGTTTCTCTTTCCATTAAAGTGAACGGAAAAAAGAAGCTGTTTTTTTTTGGGGGGAGGGAGGCTGCTGTGCGCAGAAGAACAGGTATACAATGGCCGTGTCTCTCTCTCCTCTCTCTCTCTCTCTCTCTCTCTCTCTCTCTCTCCTCTCTCTCCTCTCTCTCTCTCTCTCTCTCTCTCTCTCAGAAATGCACGCATGTTGTTATTTTTCACTGGTTTATGATGGTTCCACAAAATCTCAGCGATGAAAGTTAACTCCCAGAAGAAAGATAACATCCAACCAGCAAACAAAAAATGCGATGGCAGTGCTAATGAGATTCAGTCAAAGTATTAAATATTCAGTCCTCCTTTCTCTGCCTGCAATATCCCGCCACCCTGTCTTGAACCTGATATCTCCCGAGGAGCTAAAAATACTCTCTCTCTCTCTCTCTCTCTCTCTCTCTCTCTCTCTCTCTCTCTCTCTCTCTCTCTCCTCTCTCTCTCTCTCTCTCTCTCTCTCTCTCCAACGTGTAAAGTAACTTCACTTTTTATTACTGACATATAAATCAGGAGACTGAGGATTCCCCGGTTATTACCTCCTATAAAATTTCCTTGTGGTTTTATACCCTGCATTATATCAATTTCCTCTGCCAGGCATCATTTTCCCCCTCATTTTGAAACGAGCTGAATACTGGATTGGTTTCCCTTGCATAGGTGTGGACTTTGCTGTTAATCAACATGGGATTCATTCATATGTGCAGTAAAACCAGTTAAATTACCCATATTGTTTTCGATATTGAATAACGATTATTTATCATTCGTTATATGTGTTCATATATATAGTGTAGGCATTACCAGATTTACATTTAATTAAAAACGTTTATATTTAATCTTTGCTTTTAAGTACTTGGTTTAGTTATCCATGAAATATAGTTTAACTAAAACACCAGATCATAATTCTTAACAAGACGAACTAAATCATGATTGTGTAAAGGGAAAGCCTACCTATTTAAATATATACATATATATGCAGTAATATATATATATATATATATATATATATATATATATATATATATATATATATATATATATATATATATATATATATATTTATACTGTAATGTGTATGTGTATATATGTGCACACATAAGTGTATATATATATATATATATATATATATATATATATATATATATATATATATATATATATATATATATATATATATATGTATATGTATATATATATGTATATATATGCATATATATATATGTATATATATATATATATATATATATATATATATATATATATATATACTTATGTGTGCACATATATACACATGCACATTACAGTATATATATATATATATATATATATATATATATATATTTATATATATATATATATATATATATATATATATATATATTATATATAATATACATATTTATATATATATATATATGTGTGTGTGTGTGTGTGTGTGTGTGTGTGTGATACAATTTTACCTGGTATACATATACACACTCACGCCAATATGTATAATAGTAGTCTTTTTCTGCGGGAAATAGATCAACAATCTCTTGAAAATTCTCTAGCACTTGTTTAAATTGAAAAATTAGATCGTGACCAAAAGTTTTGTTTTCGTGCAAGGTAAATGAATAGTAAAATACGCAGTGATTTGATATAAAAGCGAGAGGATTGTCGGAAATAATGCTACAGCTTTTAACATTTGGCTTTTAAAAACACTTCTGTCGGAAAGTAATGAAAACCTTGGTACTATATTAATAACCTCTCTGGTAAACATCATAATTGCTGGGAGTGTGGTATGCCTGTATTGAAAAAGAAGGTTAAGATAAAATGCCTTCCTTTACATAAATTTTGTTTGTTTATTTTTATTTGGAAAGATATATGTAAATCTCTGTTATATATTGGTAAGCATATGAACTCGATTACAATTAGTATCGTTAACGAATAATCGAGAAAAAAAAAATTGTATAGAGAAGAACAAAAATTTCAACTACAGTGCAGATGTAATCTTGAAGTTTAATTCTGGGTTATCAGTAAGGTATCCATTTTTGTGATTGGGAAAGAGGTGTTTGTTTTTACAGGAAAAAGGGTACATAGGGCATAATCAAGGTTTTTAGAATTCATGTATGAATGTGGCAGTGACTATGGTTTTCTTTTTGTGTAGGGTCAGTCCCTTTCAGTTGAAAAGGGCCTATTTATTTAGTAATAGTTATGAATAAGAAAAATATGCGTAAGTTCGAGTCTTGAAAATTTAGGAGACTTATCTTCAGTTCATCTTTTACTTTTTTAATCCAATGGAGAAATAGAGGGGAAGGTCACTGTAGCAGTAAGTAGGTATTAAAGGTACCAATTTACCTTGTAACGCGATAGTGAAGGAGATTTACCTGTTGATTGATTTTTTATCATCAGAGGTTTTTTCATTGTTTTCTGGCTATTTTTATCCATTCCTATTTCTATTTCATGTGCGGGAATGGTCCCTCGTAAAGTTTTGAATTGCAAGTTATAGGCCTTCGTACTTTTTCCTATAAATATCTGCATATTTTGAAAAACGCCAATAGTTGTAAAAGTGTAATAAAGGGAAGCACAGGAGACATGGAAGAGATGAATAGTGCAATACTCTGTGTCATAGAATTGTTGATGAAAATGCAAGTTACATTCTGTAATTAAAGTCTAATTGCTATTCAGTGTTCTGGGCTGAGGGCTTTTGTTCTTCTATTTATTATGTAGATTTGGAATGCTGGAGAGTTAGTTGAGTTTTGAATGAATTTGACCATTCCATGATGTTTAGTAAGATCATTATTATGGGCAGTTTGACTCATGGTCGCTCATTCTGGAGGTTTCTTGATTATTTTTTCATGTTATATGGATTTCTAATCATGATGGACGAAGTAGAAATGAAAAACATGATTGGTTGTTGTAGACATAGAAATTGTTTCGTGATAGAAAATGTTCAAGTTGTAATTATCCCTTTGTAATGTTATATTGTGTTTAACCCCAGAGAAAATTAGTTGTTTATGATAATGGTTATGGCTTCATTCACACTCCCATGCCTGATCATCTGCTTCAAGATATCCATTTTTTCTACATTTGTTCCAATGTTGACCTAATTCCTCGGCCGGGTTCCTTGATTTACCCTTTTATTATGCGTAAGGAATTTTCTTGAGGCAACAAACTGGAGACTGTGTTTGGCTCCAGCGTTAAGTGTTAAGTGCTAAATATGTAAATTTCAGCAAAGTGACTTTCCATAACTGATCATCAAAAGCCTCTTGGCTGTTTACAAATCTTCTTTCCGGGTAATGGCTTGCCACTAATCCTTCTTCAAATAGCTAGAAAATAATCTTTGACTGGTGTTTATAGTCGGGGTAAATGCGGAGTCATTGGAAACCAGAAGAGAAAGCAACAGAGAAAAGCTTTTAGTCAGAAGTAATCCCCGGCGATGCTAAAGATCCTTTGCCTGCTTTGGCTCACGGCGTCGTCTGGGGAAGGGCTGTGTTACGGGGAAAAGATTTGGTTTCATATTTGGTTAATATGAAAATATTTTTTCTTGCCATACTTTCTTGCCTTAGATAAAGCAATTGCTAATTTCGTTCCTTTAGCAGTCTTTCTTTGCACAAATTCTCCGTTTTCGTGAAGAGGTGTCTATTGCTTTGTACCACTTTGTTGGGAATATGTTTCAGTAATAACAATCTGTAATGACACTCTGCCTTATTTTTTTTGTCACTATTAAAAGAAGAAGATTTGTGCTCCAGAAAGAAAAGTTGGAGAAATCATGATGTTTTAGCTTTTTTGCCAATAGAATAGTTGAAATCAATAGGTTTCAAGACCTTGGTAGACAATTTTACGATATGCAGGTAAAATTTTAAATTTCTGGAAATGTTGGCTCGTAAGGTATCTTAACAAAGACATTGCATATATACCTGTGTATTAATTTATACTAGTTGTCACGGCAGCATTTCTAAGTACAAAATCTCCGTGCCAAAGTTGTGCTAATTTTTTCTCAAAATTTTGGATATCAGAGTAATTTTATTGGTGCTCCGGTACATTGGGCTAGCAACTACATATATACAAATATACATATATACATACACACCGCTCTTTACGTGAGTTCAACATATGTCAGTTCCAACTTTACATCATTTTACCCTACCCTACGTCGGTCTCTATTTTGTAAAATAACAATCACGCACTGTACTTCACATGGAAGGTTATTATTGTAAGTTTATGTATTTTATAAATTATAGCAGATTGTGAGTACTTTTACGTGTTCAGTACGTCTATGTGTTTCCTTATTTCCTTTCCTCATTGGGCTATTTTCCTTGTTGAAAACCTTGGGTTTATATCATCCTGCTTTTCCAAATAAAGTTGTAGCTAGGCTAATGATAATAATAATAAGGCGCTTTATAGGGCAAAAATCCGACATCAATCTGATCTCTTGGAATCAATTAACGTCATATGGTGGGGTATATATATATATATATATATATATATATATATATATATATATATATATATATATATATATATATATATATATATATATATATATATATGTGTGTGTGTGTGTGTGTGTGAATTTTTACTCATTTTAATAATTCGGTTTCTTGAATTATGTAACTCGGCGATCATAAGTTTTGGCAAAGCCTTCCTCTCTAATCACACGAGAATCCGCCAATGCCTCGATTTAATTGTGGGATTATATTAATTTCGGGATGATTCATTCTGTCTAGTAACGTTGGCTGGGTCGGTAATTAAAGTATTAAAGATGAGTTTTTATTCCCCTTTTAATATCCTCGATCCCAGTATCGGCTCTCTCGGTATTTGAAGACTCATAGCAGCCTTCGTTTCGTAATTATTATTATAGTTTTTCTTTTCATAATTCATTTTACCTTTGATGTTACCTTTGGAAATATGAATGTAAAACGTAAGGGATGCTTTCCCCTTGAGTTTACAGCTGTAATTATATTGATAGAGTCAATAAACAAATCAGAATTCTATTGCGATAGTGAATTGTTAAATTCTTAATATAAATCCTGGTCTGAAGTTTCTAGTAAATTTGGGGACTTGTCCTACTTTTATTTTTTGGTAAAGTATTATCAGTGTTTCACAGGAGTATTTTAGATAGGACGTTGAATACATGTCTCTTTTTGGCATTCACCTAAAATACTGAATACTTAAAGAGGTTTCTTAGATAAGTAGTTAGTGTTTTGCCCATATTTTTTCAATTAGTTTTAGTCTTGCCTTTGCCTGTCTGTTGTTTGTATACAAGTTTAGTTATCAAAATTATTCTAATTCAAGTTTCATTACTAGTCATGGGAATATATTTATATTCTTATAAGCAAGTTAGAAGGTTTCGGTAATATTTGAGCATTCATAAGCGAAACGTAATGTATTTACATTTTAAATTTCATCTGTCTTATTAGCATACTTTTGATTTAAAACTGGGATTGTTTTTGTCTTACATACACGTTGTAAAAAAAAATGTAATTTTTACAATAAAAATGTATAAAATTGTCGAATGTTAGGTTTTAATTAATATTGTTCTTTTGAGCTTAATCATAAACTATACTAGATAACATTTTTATACATAGTGAATTTGAACATATTGTTTGCACTTGCCATTCAAATGTATTCTGAAATAAAAATGTTATTAATTTTTTACATTTTATTAAATTTCAGGTGAGTGAGACTATGGAAATTAATTAGTTCAAAAGTATCATCGTGATCTATACGGGACGAGCTGGGTAAGTGTTGAAAGATATTCTACTTCCTGTTTGGTTACAGTACTAGTTTTGTTTGGTGTATATTTACCATGCCATACGTAGATACTCGAAAGTACTTTTTCTTGCATTTGGTAAAGTTAAGAAAAAGTCACGTATAGTTTTTGGGGTTGTTATTTTTTCTGCTTGAACACCACAAAGAAATTGTTTGATTCTAATTTGAAACATATTTTTGCTCTAGTAACCTCCTCCTCCTCCTCCTCCTCCTCCTCCTCCTCCTCCTTCTCCTTCTTCTCCTCCTTCTCCTCCTCCTCCTCCTCCTCCCTTTTCTTCTTCAAAAAGCATAAGAGACTCAAAGAATGGGAAAATGGGATGAGAAAAAAGTTCTCTCTTTTTTTTTCCTCCCATTCAACTCTGGATAAGATAAAATATTACGAGGAGTAAAGGTGACCATCTTG
>NC_090732.1:140475059-140495059 GCF_036898095.1 Palaemon carinicauda | reverse complement strand
ATATATACATACATACACATACATATATATACACATACACACATATACATATACATACATACACACACATACATATACATATACATACACATACACATATACATATATATACATACATACAGATACAAATACATATACATATACATAAATACTTACACATACACATACATATACATACACATACACATAGTCTCAAGTTCAGTGTATACAGAAAGCCAACGAATATCTCGGCATATGTCCATTATTACTCAAACCAAGGCAACAAAGTTAAGAAATCTGTATTTACTTCTATGTTTTTAAGAGCATTCCGAGTCTGCAGCCCTGAATATATTGATGACGAAATAAATGGTATTAGAGCAATAGGTAAAAAACTAAAGTATCCTGAAATTGTATTAGATGATGCCCTAAGAACAGCAAAAAAGACTTTTTTCGGTAATGATAACAGAAAAAACTATAACACACAAAATTTACTTGTACTACCTTATTGTGATTCATTTAAAGAAATTCCCCAACTGTTAAAAAACTTCAATGTAAATGTAGCATTTAGGAGTAAAAATACAATAAAAACAGCCTTAATAAAGAATTCTCCTGACATTACCAAGGGATGTGTATATCGTATTCCATGCAATGCTTGTGAAAAATACTATATTGGTCAAACTGGTAAAGCCCTAGAAAAGAGAATTGAACAACATAAGAAAAGTGTCAGGTATGCTCAAGATAATAATGCACTCTTTGCCCACGTTGGAGATAAAAATCACCCTATTAATTGGTCAGGTGCAAAGAAATTGGTTTATTCAAATAACTTAGTAGAAAGAAACATCATAGAGTCCAGTTTCATAAAAGAAACCTTTGAAAACAACTTGAATATTGGTCATGGAATGTATAAACTCGACGCCTTTATATGTAAAGAGATTTGTAAACTATATAAAAAAACATTAACCACTTAATGTAGAATTGAATGTATTGTGAATAATTAACGTCGGTGTGAAATTAATATTTAGACCTAAGCTACCATTCATTAAAGGAAACAATTATTTTATATAGTATGCATAAGTATATTGGCACTATATAGTGTTATGCTAGATATAAGTATTGATATATACATGATTATATGTTTATGATATTAATGTTGTATACATATGAATGTATGTATGCATAGGTATGTATGTGTATATATGTATACATGTATATATGTGTGTGTATATGTATGTATATGTGTATGTGTATGTATATGTATGTGTAAGTATTTATGTATATGTATATGTATTTGTATCTGTATGTATGTATATATATGTATATGTGTATGTGTATGTATATGTATATGTATGTGTGTGTATGTATGTATATGTATATGTGTGTATGTGTATATATATGTATGTGTATGTATGTATATATATGTATATATGTATGTATATATGTATATGTATATATATATATATATATATATATATATATATATGTATATGTATGTGTATGTATATATATATATGTATATATATTTGTATTTTTGTGTATGTTTTGCTTATGTATTTATATAGATAAGGCTACCGCATTGACATATAAATAACTGTAATGAAAGTAAAATAAGAAGAAAACAAGAATATACCCGCCACTAGAAATGACCCTTTTTAGCAGGTGTCTAACGAGCTTTCGGACTCCTCCTACGCACACCTGAGTCAAACCCAGGTAGCGGGTAAGGGAGTGTCATTGTTCTCTAAATCTCTATATGTATGTTCGTACTTTTGCTTTCCCTATAAAATGTAAGAAACCTCTCTCAATAAATCAGTCCTCTGAGGAAGTATCACGAAACTAGTCAGGACTCAAGTGTATATTCTGTATTTTCATTTTCCCTGTGGTTCTTCTGCATATATATATATATATATTTCTTTCATTTTTCTCTTATTATGTACTTAATGCCTCTGTGATGGTAAAGTAAATTTGTATTATCGAATATTTTTCTGTTTTTATGTATGATATATTTTAATTTTTGTCTTCGTTATTTTATGAATTCTTGTTATACGTCACCTTAGTATCCACATAAGTAATTTAATTTTAGGATTTTCAAAGGCTAATTATCTAAATTATATTTTTCCCGAAGTGATTCATGTTAATTTTGATAATAGAAAATCTCACAGAAGAGGCTATAATCAGAAATTCCCCAAAATGCTGGAATATCATCGTAACCACCTCCCCATTACCTCGACCTCGCTCCTCACCTGCCTCACATAAGCCTTTCACCGAAAGCCTCTCTTGACCTTCCCCAATCCCCCCCCCCCCCTTCCACCTCCTCCTTCTTCCCTACCCCCTCCTCCCCTTTTCTCCTAATCCCTTACCATCTCATTTCACGCCTCACTTGTCACTTCATGGGTTGATTCTGGTCGGACATTCTTGCACTGATGACTGACATTGGCGTTTGCAATCCATTTGGTCATTTGGCCCAGTGGGGTGGTCAATGCTATTCAGTCTGGGTGTTTCTAAATGTGGGATTTTGATCACGGCTCTGTGATTAGCTTACATACATCCGTTTTGAGGGGCAATGATAACTCTCTCTCTCTCTCTCTCTCTCTCTCTCTCTCTCTCTCTCTCTCTCTCTCTCTCTCTCTCTCTCTCTCTTTCTGATTTTTCTTGGTCAACTTATTGATATCCAGAAACTGTTCAATTTATCTGATGAAACTTAGTAGTTAAGAAAAATAGGTCTTACAAACTACCGGTATTTATTTCTGGACAAAAGTAAACAAGAGAGCTCAAAAGTGATTAGATTAAGTAAAAAATAAAACTAAATGAATTCTCAGTTTCATTGCAGAGTTGTGATAATGGTTCAGCATTTGAATTTAATTGTTTAACGAAATGAAACGCGGTGGTAATCTTCCAAATGGATGTAAAGCTTTCAACTGCATGAACCCAGCGCTAATGAAGCCTTTCAGCATCTTTACATGAGATTTATTTTATCCTCTTGGTAAAATCGCCCTCCTATAATAGTTGAAATTAATGTAAAATAATTTTCTTGTATAGTGAATAATTCTTGAAAAAAAAAATGTAATGTTACTTGTTGAAACGTATCAGAGTCCAGTTCGTATGGTTTAAATATTCTTTATAGTTAAAGATTAACGAAAAGTAATTTCCACGACATTGAAACAAAGAGATGCTCGTAAGGTTTTCAGTGCCTCTGTTTACTGGGTAATGTGATTATAAGATTCAAATATTATCTCGAACAATACACAGGCCTCGTCTGAAAGCAGAATCGAAATATTCCTTAATATTACTTTACCTTCCATCCCCTCTCTCTCTCTCTCTCTCTCTCTCTCTCTCTCTCTCTCTCTCTCTCTCTCCTATAAACTTTTCTAGGTTCCTCTCAAAAAGGACACCTAATTGGTTGTTAAAGGTATTGGCCCGTATCTTTATTTTTTATGATTGTCTAGTTACATAACGTAGCAGGATTGAACTGTATATCAGAATTGAAACCTCAAATTTTAAAGGCTAACTGGTAGAGCCAAGGTATGGTATCATTATTCAGAAAAAAACATATTAGCTGTGGACCCAAATCAATCTGGGATATAATTTATATGATTGTGAAGTGAATTATCCTGCCAAGTAGGCCTTATACTGGTATGAACTCTTTCCCATTGTTTTAAGAAGAATCGTTTTCCAAAATTCTACTAAGAAATAGCTGTTCACAAACGGAATCGTAATATGATATTCTCTGGGGATACCATTAAAGTGGTAATGTTAACACCTTAAATCCCCATCTATTCTGTTCGGGATTACATACACTATATACATGAAAATTCATAATACTTTCAAAAGAAGTGTCACAGAGAGTACTGGACACAAGTTATATTCAGAGATGATAAGGGATGCAAATAATGTAAGGAAGTAAATTTGATAATCAAACATAAGTCTCTCTTCATAGTTTATATATGACTGATGTATTTTATCGTTTTTACTGATCTTAAAACATTCTCTATTAGTTATTCAGTTTATTTAGTAATTCATTAATTTCCTATTTCCTTTACTTACTGAGATATTTTCCCCGTTGGAGTCCTTGGGCTTATATATCATCCTGCTTTTCTAACTAGGGTTGTAGCTTTTAGTAATAATAATAGTTGTTATAGTATAACTAAATTTCGCCGATTAGTAAGACTTTATCTCCAGTCAGACTTCTTTTGCAAAAAGATCATTAAATTCGGTTACCAACTTTGACAGTAAGGACATACAGAGATTCCTATTTCCTAAAATTTATATTACTAAACACGGTCTCCTTATTTCGTAGTGATCATAAAACCATACATAACATCTTGCTTAATTCTGTAACAAACTGACACATACAAACCCATTAAAAGATACCATCCTTAGTCGAGGTAATAAACTGATTGAAAGAGCCCAGTATTTCGAAACCATAGTAAAAGAAGTTATTTTCAATGGGAAAGAAGACATACTCTGTGTAATGGAAGTAAAGTACCAGAGAAGTTCAAGAGAACGAGAAAGAATGCCGTAACTCTGACTACACTCACTCAACCGTAACTCTGAATACATTCAAACATAGTTTGTTGGTTCCGAAGCCCAATTGAGCTTTGACACTATCATTGAATTATCCTTATTTTTACATAAAGTTTATAATTTTGGATGCTAATGTTTGCCAAGAGAAAGTGCAACCACTTCGCTATATAGTTTTAGTAACTTATACCTGGGTTATTTAAATATTGTATTCTTAATAGGAATACGGTGGAAATTGTTACTTGTCCATTTCTTATATCTAGCTGTGTACTGGCAGAATATAGAACCACATCTTTTATTTCTTGTGTACATTGAATTCATTAAATTTTGTAAGAAGCGACATGATTGCATTGTCCACTTTTTTCCGTTTCCTTTTTCTATTTAATTTTTTTCCAAAGTAACTTATTTCTAGTTGAATTAGCCGATAACAGATGATTTCTTTTCTTATGTAGTCAGTATTTATATCTATTATGAACATTGGTTGGTGTAAATAATATTTTTAATATTGTATTTACGTAGGTTTTTAATGGCCTCTTAAAATTTGTGTGAAATGTGCTAGCGACTTAAAAAATGTCTACAACATTTTGTTTTCCATTAATGTAAACAGTCGATTGCTAATGAATCTTAATTTATCAAACAAAATCCGAAAAAACTATTGCTTTGATGTTTTAAAGTTTGTTGTCCATACATACAGCGTCCATCCATTAAAGACAGTGTATTGAGTGATCAACCAATGAATTGGAAATTATATGATTAAGAGATTAAATATGACGTTTATAATGTTTTTTGCCGTTTCTTTATTTTTTCAACATATCGCTGTCCGATATTTTCATTTCATTGGGGGCTTTTGAACTCTGGTGGCAATAGATGAAACCCTTTATCGTATTTTATATTGTGTCATAAATTTACATAAAACCTTTAGGCTTTGCAAAGTCTACTAAACACACCGTCAAAGAGAATAGAAAGTGATCCATATTTTATAGACTGGGTTGCTTTTATAGTATTTCCTTTAGGTACAAGGACAGTAGTCCTCGTAAAGCTTAAGAGAATTTTAGAGCATTTCTTAAGACATTGTGAACATGTCTTTAATGTTAAGACATTTTAGTTATTTAGGAATATTGAAGTGTACCGGGTAGTTCAGAAGATTATCAGTTATTAAGCTCCGTCAAGTTATGCTATTTTGAGGATAACTTTTAGAAACGAGTCCAATACTCCCCCGTCGAGGAGTTATCTTATTACATGTCAAGTTTACCGAAGATTAATGAAAATGTTCCAAGCTCAAAACTTTTTTTTTTTTTAGCTGTAAGGTAAATGCAATTTTTCATCACTAATGGTTATCACTCTCTCTTGTAACACTTGTTGTAACAGTATACCACCTCACAAATCAAAGGTCGCGTGTACGATCTTTGCAGATTCCCCGAAACCATTTTATGTTTTAGACCAAAACAGTGGATTAAATTCCTGGTAGTCTGTCGACCCTGGTTTATTGAAACTGGGTGAGAATGAGAGAGAGAGAGAGAGAGAGAGAGAGAGAGAGAGAGAGAGGGCGGGGGTGTTATTTAATGGGCAATCCTTTTTCTTTCAAATTGTATAATTAATCAAATTTAGAAATTAGGACGACCTCGTTGGGGTTACTCTCACCTCTTCCGGAATGGAGATATCAATATGTCTTTCATGTATATCTGTCAGATGAGACTGCTGTTCTGCTTACATTGCCTTATGAAAATTGGTGTATGTCAGTTTTACGGAATCTGCACAAATTGGTTCGGGATGAGGAAAGGCAATTTTAGAGTAACCATGATGTCGACTGGGAATGAATAATTGATGAAATTGGTCATTTTAATTAAAATAGTTGATTAGAAGACTAAGAGGATTGCAGGTTAACGTAGGCTGTGTGGGTTAATTACGGGGTAATTTTAATTATGTTTTACATTTATTATCGGTAATGCTTACATTGATTAAGGAGAGCTGGAATTATTGTTGCGTTGGTTAATTTGAATAACCAATTATATCATAGTAAATCTCTCTCTCTCTCTCTCTCTCTCTCTCTCTCTCACCCATATATCTATATATATATATATATATATATATATATTATAATATTGAAATGAATGTGTTGAGGTAATTGGGCTTTAATTTCGTCCTTGATATTGCATAGTAACATGATTCCCTACCGTTTCCCCATGACACGTGGAATGAGAGCTGTTGATGTTTAATTGAATTAATTATGGTAAAGTTGATTTAGGTACTTTCCATTTAAGTCATTTGTTATTGGAGTTATATATATATATATATATATATATATATAAATACATATATGTGTGTGTTTGTGTGTGTTCGTACATATATATAATTGATGATAGATTGCAATGTCTTCCTTTCTTAAGGAATAATATAATTTTGAGTCATAAAAGGTCTCTCTCTCTCTCTCTCTCTCTCTCTCTCTCTCTCTCTCATTTAATATAAGACATGACTTTATGTGATAAAATTAAAATTTTATTCTCACATTTAGAATTTTATATTAAGGTACCATATTGGTAATGATTGCATATCCGAATTTGCCGTTGTCCAGGTCCCCGAAATCAGCCTCCATCACCACTGGCCCCTAATTGTGGTAGTAGGGATCGATTAGTAATCAAATCATTCGGACATTTATTTTGTTTTGTTACGAGATTTTATATATCCTCTATGACAGTAATTCAATTGTATTTCTCTGGACAGTTATTCATATATAGATATATTCATAATACAGCTAATTCAGTTACTGCTGCTGATGCTCTTGCGTAATCAGTATTTACGCTTTTCGTTGGAGAGTGACATTGCTCCGTCAAGTAGGACAATGCCTTCGAGACTAATCATATAGACATATGATCAGCGGCTAAGCCCCCTCTCCACCCCAGCTAGGACCAAGGAAGGCCAGGCAATAGCTTCTGATGACTCAGTAGATAGACCTGTAGGCTCGCACAAACCCCCCATCCTTAGCTCGTAGCTCACAAGGATGGTTAGGTTGCAGCGACCAAAGGAACTAACAAGTTTGAGCGGGACTCGAAACCCAGTCTAGCAATCACCAGTCAGGGATGTTCACATAGGCTGCAGAAAAGCACGGCGGCTTTTGGGTATCCCACTTTTTTTTTTTTTTTTTTTTTTTTTTTTACACACCTTCGGTGTTGTGTGAAAGGGTTTATATCACTCGTTTGCTAATGATTAAATTTAGACTCGTTACGTCTTTTTTTCTTTGTTCCACACGATGTAAATCTTTTACAAAAGCTATATATATATTTTCAAGTTGTCCAGTTCTTTTTGGTAATGACTGTTTTTACAAAACTGATACTTTTATAAAAACATTTTGTGGCAAACGCTAGATAGTCTGTTTTAGATTAGTTTTCGTCGCAACCTATTAGTGTGGCCATTGATATTTTTACATTTTGCCATTTGGTCAGTCTTTGTAATAAATGGAGGGTTGGTTTTTCTTGCTCCTCTCTAATACCACGATCTCTTTGAGGAAAGTAATTAATAATTGCTCTGTTGTGTTGGCGACCTTTTATGGTATTTATTTGGCTCAAGTGAGCATCATTTTCCGTTGTCGTCCTGTTACTCAAAAAATTTATCTGTTAAGATATGTTTAGCTTTCGTGTCCTATTTCATTCAAGATAGATGCTTTTAACTTTCAGTAACTCTTTACAAATGTTCTACCAGTCTTAACATTCTTTAGATTTATCATTTTTTATTCCATTTGGCCATCATGCAAGTATATTTTTTCCCCTTTTATTAAATCTCGACTTCTACGTCCGTATCCAGCGCTTGCTTTATTAATCTTTGGACTCTGGAAGGTTGTCAAGAGTACAGTGAAGTAGTCTTGCTACTTCTAGTAGCTGTGTGTGGTATATCTATCACCTTTTAAGTGAATACCCCTGAAAAATAAAATGGGCTTTAGTTAAACATGACCATATTTAAGTAGGCTATACTTTCTTTCGGTACTAAACTTTGTACTCTCAAAAAATACAAGTACTTACATCGTTGTGATTTATCATCTAATTCACTCTGTTTAGTTTGTTAGGACTAGTTCAATTTTTGTTTTTATTATGTTTCGTAAACTTTGTAATGTAATTTTTTGTTGAGGTTCCCTATTTGGAAACAATATTGTTTGTATTTAACCTTTGAATATTTGTTATGAAAAAATATAAATTATATAAATAAAGTCATAAGGACATCAAATGTGTGGTTTTTAATGGGTTGTATAATAACTTACCTGGGGGACACCCTTTGGTTTCCAGTCTGGAAATGTAGTGTAAATATTTCACGCTTAAGCTATTACGTTCTACCCCACATAAATATATGTGTGACCGGCTGTGTGTTATATTCCAGGAATTTGACATTATTGTTATTTGCAAATTTCACCCATTTAGCAAATACGGTTTCTGTCTATTGACATGTCTTTGAGGGGACATAAAGTGTCGTCATTCTGATCACCTCATTTAGATTCATGTCTGACCTCTTTTTTTTCTCTTTTGCTTAAGGTATTTGTGCAGATTAATCGTCTGCACAAATTGTATTATGGAATAATAAATAAATTTCAGTTCTACGGGTTGTTGTGGCCTGGTTGGTAACGTCCCTGCCTGGTGACCGCCAGTCGGGGGTTCGAGTCCTGCTCAAACTCGTTAGTGCCATTAGTGTCTGCAACCTTACCATCCTTGTGAGCTAAGGTTGGGGGGTTTGGGGGAGCCTATAGGTCTATCTGCTGAGTCATCAGTAGCCACTGCCTGGCCCTCCCTGGTCCTAGCTTGGGTGGAGAGGAGGCTTGGGCGCTGATCATATACTATATGGTCAGTCTCTAGGGCATTGTCCTGCTTGCCATGGCAATGTCACTGTCCCTTGCCTCTGCCATTCATGAGCGACCTTTAAACCTTTAAACATGCGCATCTCCTACTCGATGAAGCGTTAAGTAGAAAGTCGCTCCATGTAGATACCACATTGTAGTTTCATATTCAAACATTGAGTCATGTCCTCATGATAAGATTGGCGTTACTCATCATATGATCAGTTTTGAGATCCACGTTTCCCTCGTGTTAACTTTTTTTTCCCCTAACCATTGAAGTATGCATTTATATCTTTTAATGAAGAAATATTTAATTTTGTTGTCTTAATATATAAGACACTGATTAGTAAAGATATATAAAACCACATTAGTAAATAGATCGGGTACGGTCGATTTAGGCTCATTACGATTATAATCATATCGGTACAGTAACATGATAAGATATGAACGTGGTTAGTCTTCCATTGGTAAGAAATTTATTACTTCATTCACCTGAACGTAACTAGATTAATTCACCATAGAGATCCTATATTTTAGAAAGAATAGAGTGCTTTTGTTACCTATTACGGCTTCATATCCTTAGAATTTATTATGAAAAATCTTGATTCGATTTATGAACGTAAATTTCTGCTTCCTTTCAATTTGTGGACGTATTACCTTCATCCATTTCTTTTTTATAAAGATCAAATGTCTTTGTGTCTTTTGATGGTCATGAAAATAACGTAGATACATTTTATTGTAGGAGCACAAAGCCAAACATTTATAATGTGTTTATATAATGTTCTCTCTCTCTCTCTCTCTCTCTCTCTCTCTCTCTCTCTCTCATACACACACGCGCGCCCGCACTAGCTGCATATTTCATGGCTTCTTGTGAAGAAAAAAACTGGAACTGCCATCACGGTTTTTCTGTGAACTTCCATTGCTGTAATTATTTTAGTGTTCCTGAACTCATTTTTACTTTTGACCTTTCTCCCTCTCCCGTGAAGGGATTTTTTTTCTATTCAAGTTCCCTCTGTCTTTTTATTTTCCCTTTCATTTCCGGTTCTGTCTCCCTGGATCCTGGCTTCCCTCCCATCATCTTTACTCTTGTTGATATTTTTTTCTCTGCCTTTGTCTTCTCTTATTTTTTCCCTCCTCTACTGCCACCCTCTCTCCTCCTCCCCATCGTTATCTGGAAGCTACAAGATGGTAACAATATGTGTGTGTGAGTGTTTGGTGGCTTGGGTTCCTGAGCCCGAGAGATACAAAACCTCTGTCGTAAAGCCCTTGCGAAAAAGCGGAAGAAAAGAAACGAGGAAGAATAGGTGGAAGGCAATAAAGAAGTTAGAATTTACACCTCTCCTGGGAAGCTCCGTTGTCTTTTAGGGGTTTGTTTCTTATTTTACAGATATCACGAACTCCTTTTACTCCATTTCGCTTTTAAGTCATATCTTTTTATATATATATTTGGCAGTGGTCAGGATATTATTATAAGAAGGCGTATGCACTTCACATACGTAAAAGTGTACAGTACATCTTTTTTTGGTAATCTTCGATCCAGAAACCCTCCTAAGGGAATGAAAGTTTCTAGGAAGGGAGAATCAAAATTCTGTTTTCAGGAATTGTAATGTTTTTATGGTCAAAAGTATTTCAAATTTGGTACTAACTCAATAGCAAGGAGCCGCCGAGGAAAATTCTTATCCTTCAGTTCCCATTAATACGAAATCTGAAAAACCTTTGTACTAAAAATTTTTTGAGAAATTTCACGCGTCATGGTGTAGTTCTATTTTGAATTTGATAGTTATTTCAAGGCATTCGTGCGTATAGGTCGTAAGATTGATATGGATATTATCAATGTAAGCAATACCTTTCATGTTATCGGCTCAAGAATCTCTTTTGCAACCAGACTCCTTCATTCCGCTTCATGTGGTTTGTGTGGGTTAAGAATTTCTTTCATCTTTTGGTTTATTTCTGTAAATGTTCGTTACTTCAAATTTTAGATTGTGTGAAAAATTTGCCAATGATGCTTACTTACTAAGCGGCATGATATGCTGTTATTATTATTATTATTATTATTATTATTATTATTATTATTATTATTATTATTATTAGCTAAGCTATAACCCTAGTTGGAAAAGCAGGATGTTATCATCTCAAGGGCTCTAACAAGGAAAATAGCTCAGTGAGGAATATAATAAGTTTTGAATCTCTGTTAGAATTTAATGGTAAAATGTTAGAATTATGTTAAGAATTCATCATGAATTTATGTCGAACAAGTTTTGGTATTAAATGAAAATCTGCCATTTGGTCGTAAAAGGGAAACTTAGAGATAGGTAAATCAACGAATCTAAAAACGGGATTTTTAAACGTGCTTTTATTTTGATACGAACGCTTATATTTTCAAAATATCAGAAAAGATTTTTCGATTACACGGTTATTTCGAAAATGCATCTATTGCTCTTGATAAAAAGTAAATATGAGACAAACTGAATTTCTCATTAAAGCTTCCCATTTTTATGTTCTTTTCTTTTAATTCGTTTTGATTATGATTTGTATTACGTCTTTCATTCTCTTAAGTTTTATTTGTATCTAATCAATACTAAATTTGCCATTCATTATTATTTATATAACAGGATGGGAGGTTCCTCAATTGTGAAACGTTAGCACTTCTAGAGCCTGAGATATATAAGAAATTATTTTGACGCTCAATAATTTTAGATGGCTGTAAGCAATAGGCATAATCCAATTGTGAAGCCAAATGACGTCGTAAGTTGATTTTTACTCTTTTATATAGATGGTAGTACAATTGGTCATCTTCATGTGTTCTGACTTTTAAGAACAGCTGTGGTTTTTATCAATTACTTTATTTATATTCATGTACATATTGTTTTTGTGATCATTATTGTTAATTTAATAACTATAATGAATCTTTTCATTGACATTAATTCTTATCTTGTCAGGAGATAGCGAAATCCGGGACCAGTACGTCCTAGACTACGTCAGTGTCGTTTACTGTATTGCAATATTCGAGGTCTGCATGCAAATATTTGAGGCCTTACATTTGCATCCTGGCATTATGATATTCTTTTGTGCTCAGAAACTGGTTATCCAACATGAGGCACTCATCTGAGCTTATAACTGGTTTTAAGAAGCCAATAATTTTGAAACGCCGTGCCATTCCTACGGCCAGGGAACTGACGGTGTATATTAGGACTGTGTACCCTGCATCTTATAAGTCCTGCTATGAATGTGGGTGTCATGAGATTTAGGTTATAAAAGTTTTTGGCACGCATAACAACTAATATTTCTGTTTGATCTACTGGAATCCAGCCATGGATGATTCTATCTTCGACTGTCCTCTTACCATTATGGCTAAGATTAAAGATGATACAAAGGCCTCTTCTTCTTCTTCTTTTTCTTCTTCTTCTTCGCCTCTAAATCAGGCTATGAGAAAATCATAAGTGAAGCTACTCACAAGTCAGGTAACTGCTTGGACCTCATATACACAGACTCCCCTGGCGTTATGACAAATAAGGTTGGTTCTCCAGTTGGGACATCTGATCATATCTTGATTTCATTAGTAATGAAGACATAGAAGCCTGTTCCGAATGTGTCATAATCATATAAGCTTTATATAAAATCTTGAGCAGACTGGAAAGGCATTTTGAGTGATCTTTTGGGCTTTTGTTGGTCACAACTGTATAATAGTGTTGAGCCTATTGTTCCTTTGAACGAGTATCTAGGCAACATAAGTGATAGGCGTACACCTGTCCTGTATTAAACTACCAGTAAAAGACAAACCCTGGTTCAATGATGATTTTAGAAGTGTTTATTTGGAGAAGCAGGTGGCCTATCCTCTTTAGTAGGGTAACAGATCAGATTTGACTTGGAATAATTATAATCATCTTAGAGCTTTTGCTCAGGGTTTACGCTTCAACTGAAAAGGAATGCAATTTAACCATAAAAGGTAAAACCCTGGAACATTAGTGGTGGGCTACCCTTAAATCTGCACTCTTTAGTATAGACGCAACAGTTCCTCCTGTACTTAAACCAGGTGGCTCTGTTACTCACTGTTCAAAGGAAAAGGCAACACTTTTGGTTGATGTGTTTGACAGTAAGCAGAATAATGAGAAACTTGATCTTCCTCATTCTTGTTTTCCAGTAGCTAAACTAGCTAGTTTAGCTTTTCGATCTAGTGAAATTAAAACTCTCTTGATGGACCTTGATGCCTATGTAGGAATAGACCCAAAAGTTTTTTTTTTCCTCTTTTTTTTTCTATAAAGACTGCAGATTAGCCCCAAAGTTATGTTATTTTGTGCAAGTTAGCAAGAAGAGGTTGTTTTAGCACTTGGAGAATTGGTAATGTTACTCCATTATGTAAATGAGCTTGTGGTAGCTCAAGTCCAGCTGATTACCGCCCAGTTTCCATAACTCCCATATTATCTAAATTTTTTTAACGTCTTTTGGCAAAACTTCTAAATAGGTTTGCTGAAGGTAATCATCTGTACCCTAGTTTGCAACTTGGCTTTCGTAAAGGCCTTGGAGCATGTGATGCCCTTCTCACAATCTTCAATGCTGTACAGAAATTCCTTGGTTGTGGTAAATAAGTTCGTATGATTGGCCTTGATTTTAGTGCTCCTTTCATCGTGTTAATTATGAGGCCCTCTTTTCAAACTCAGACAGTTGGGAGTGGGTGGGTCGTTTCTTAGTATCATTTTTTAATTTTTAGATATTAGATCGCAAAGAGTTGTTGTTGATGGGCACCATAGTGACTATAGAAATGTGATATGTAGTGTTCCTCATAGTAGTGTTCTTGGCCCATTGCTTATCACACTATATAGACATGACATGTGGTTTGGCCTAGAAAACAAGCCCGTTGCGTATACAGTTGATGCTACTGTCTTTGCATCAATTTCATCTCCTGAATATAGATCTGAGGTTGCTGAATCCCCTTATCCCTTAATAGAGATCTGGCTAAAATAAGTCTCTGGTGCAAATTATGGGGCATGAAGTTGAATCCTAACAAATCTCCATGTATGATTGTAAGTAGGTCGAGAACAGTGGCTCCTCAACATCCGGATCTGGGTATTGATAATGTTTCTGTAACACAGACTTTTTTAAAATTTTAGGTGAGATTCTCGACAACAAATTTATTTTAAGAAACTCTTTAGGTCTGTGTCTTCTTCAATTGTACAAAAATATTGGCTTATTGAGGAAGTCTTTAGATTTTCGGTGATCAATTTATTCTTAACTGTTTTAATTCTACCTGGTTTCGAATGTTGTTCTCCTTTCCAGCTTTTTTTTCTTTTTGGACAGAACTTACGTTCTATTAAATTTCTTATTTCTGATCTAGATATTAATCTTTGGCACGGTCGTTCAATTAGTTTGTTTTGCATGTAGAGGATTTTTCATAATTCTGACCATCCTCTACATTCAGATCTTCCCGGACAGTACCATCCTGTTCGTAATACTAGGAATGCAGTTAATTCTTATAGTCAGGCCTTCTCATCATGAGGCTTAATACTACACAGTATTTCAAAAGTTTTATTCCAGCTGTGACCAACTTGTGGAATGATCTTCCTAATCGGGTAGTTAAATCGATAGAACCTCAAAAGTCCAAACTTGCAGCAGATGTTTTTATGATGAACAGGTTAACATAAGTCTCTTTTTATTGTTTATATATGAAAGATCTATCTTAATGTTGTTCATTATTTCTCGTAAAGTTTATTTCCATATTTTCTTTCCTTACTGGACTATTTTTCCCTGTTCTAACCCTTGGGCTTATAAAGTCCTGCTTTTCCTATAATAGTAATAATAATAATAATAATAATAATAATAATAATAATAATAATAGTCTACAAAAGGGAGAGGTTGAAATCCTGGCACCGGTAGATCCGGATTTCATCTATAACTTCCGAGTAGTTGGGTAATTGATATCAAGGAGTATTTATAGCTTAATATGTAAGTGTATAAAAAGTCAACTATGAATACTATATATATATATTATATATATATATATATATATATATATATATATTTGTGTGTGTGTCAGGCTTCCTCCTAGACATAGAAGACGTACTCAAATGCAATGTAAATCTAATTATGCAACCCTGAGCACCTCAAACCATCTGCTCAATTGGTTATCATGAGAGAGAGAGAGAGAGAGAGAGAGAGAGAGAGAGAGAGAGTGTGTGTTCCATATTCCTATAAATAATAATGGATTTTATTTTGGTTTTTGCTATATGCATATCAACCGGCATCGCTGTAAACAACAACAGGAATTGAAAGTTTGTCCCTAATGAATTTAATTGTCTCTCTGAATCGGTTATTTCCAGTTCACGGATGCTTTCTTGTTTCCACAAAAGATTATACCTGCCTCGCTCTCTTTGCAGTCAATACTGTATGTGTATGATATGCGTTTCTATTGCTGGATATCAAGATCATATCTGGGAATCAGCTAATTAAAAACTTCTCTAAACCGTTTTTATTTATTTTGTGCGTCACTGAGCATTGCATAGAATCACCAGGGATGGAAACCCGATGGAACTGAGTCTAATGATGTTTGGAATTGTCTGAACTGACCCCAGTCGTTAAAAACATAACGGTTTTTATTTTTTACGTCTAAGGATGTTGTCACGCAGTGTAGAACTGAGTAAATCCAAGGCAATAAACTTTATTTCCACGTACCCCTGCACAACGTCTGCACCAATTGTTGCCCCAAGCTGTGAGGTATTGAATTAGTGTTAAAGCTCCAAAAAATTATTTAATGTTCAGTATTAGTTACAGTTCTTCATGGCCCGTCGCTGTTCAGCTCACCCTGCCATTTAGAACTTTAGCTAATTATGTTTTGCTGTTTTTACAGCAAACTCCGAAATACAGTTCTGTTTGTTGATGATCTCACTGGTGTACCCCGATGCAACAAAGCAGTGGCTGTTCGTGTCGTGTGGCTTCTAATAAGAACTATTTGGCTGCACTAAGTATATGATAATATGATTATACTACGATTGTACGAATATTGGAAGTTAAATGGCAGGACGGGATTAGAAATGAAACTACAGGAGAGATTACTCGAGTTCTATATGTGGATGAGATCATTGTGTAGATGGAGATAATTTTGGTATGCTTTTCTGGCTCCCCAAGAGAGATAAGTTCATCAAACTTTTAACTGGGCTCCACAAGACACTAGAAGAGTTGGACGACCCAGGCCTACATGGCTAAGGACCATGAAGCGTGAAGTAGGCGATGATGAATGGATAATTATTGATTTAAAAGCTCAAAATAGAGACGATTGGTGAAATATAACCGAGGCCTTTTGCGTCAATAGGCTTAGGAAGAGATGGTGATGATGATGATGATGATGATGATGTACGTTTTCTTTAAAATTTATCATTCTTTTTATTGTTACCCTACCTAGAGATTACCTCATTGTGTGAGGTAAAAATAATCCCATTTTTCGAATATATATATATATATATATATATATATATATATATATATATATATATATATATATATATATATATATATATATATATATATATAATGGCATTTTCAACCTAATCGTTTTATGGTTTTATCTAATCTTATACAGTAGTTGCAATTACCACGACTAATGCTTCTATTTTCTACTCCTCCTAATTGTACTCTTACTTCAATTAGATTTCCCCTGATCCCCTCCTTTCCCCACTTTTCGTGGAGCTTTCGTTTGGCTTCGTGGCTTGATCACCGCTTTGAAGACAAGTAAACCATAATAATTATTATACCAGATTTATTTAGTTTCTGCAACTTAGAGGATACGCAAGAGGCTCTATAAATCAAAGGAACTTAAGTTTGAGCAGAACTAATGGAAAAAGGATGAGACTTGTCAAAAATAATCTGCCAGTGTGATAGGGTGGTGGGGACTATTCATAGTTAGAGATAAAGAATAGTTTTCAGAGCCTCTTGGTTACAAGTGACTCGAGGGTAATAGTTTGACGCAGGGTAAGCATGAAAAAAGGTATCAATATTATTTGCCCGGTACTGCGCTGGAGTTGCGAGAAGAACGTATGCTCTTAATTTAATTTGCTATCGGTGGGACATTTAACTTCGGAATAAAATTCTTATGTCAGTACAGCGACTATGTTTAATTTCTGCTTCCCAATTAAGGGATACAGTTTTTTTTATGAAAAAAATATGTCACAACAGCAAGCATCCTATCACCACCAAATTTTTTTCAACAGTAATGTTAATGGTATTCATATGAACAAAAGAAAGAAAAGAAACTTATTTTAGGTGCTATGCTGTGGAACATTAATGGGATTCATAGTTGTGATTGAGAATATAACTCTGTGATATTTGATATTTATTGAATATTAAGTTAACTTTAGCCTGTTTTGAAGCGTTTGTCACCTTTATTAGTATTGGTAAACATACACGCCATCTCTGAAGCGAAATGAAAATGGTGTAGGTTTTTATAGAACATCAGGTAGTGTGCATTGTCAATATGCCCAATAATCAATAGATTCGGTCCAGTATGCGGGAAAAAAATGAGCTCGAATATAAAATATGTTTTTGTTATGTTCCTTTACTTAGCCAGTCACGTTGCCTTGGGCTTGCCATTTTTAAATCTGAAGCCTTTAGGCAGAATAATGCAATTAAGTTAGCGAGCTTTTAATCAGTGTTTATATGAACTAAGTAACTAGGTAATCTTTTTCAGGGATTTTAATGGTTGAGAGCGTGTAGAGGAATAGTAACAAATTCCTAGAATTTAGTCCTAAAATGCATGAATTTGAAACCAGCTGGTGTAAATAGTATCCATATTAAGGAATTTTTCAAGTGATTTTAATAACGAGCCTTTGATTTTTGAAGCCTTTGAAATCATCTTTGAAGATGTCTTCTGTCTGAAATTTTTAAGCATTATTTTATAGAAAAATATATAATAAAACCTGAACCTTTTATTATCTCTCTTTACTCTCCCATGTTCTATTCTAATACTGATGGGATAAAATCGATTTTCAACTACGTTGCAAGTTCATTTTGGTGGATTTTGAGAGGGTAATAGGCAGATTCGACTTTATAGTTTGTTTAATTTTACTGCTGATGGACACTGTAAATTCTATAACCAAATACCACTTCAATAAAATTATCATGATAATTATTCTATAAATGTTATAGCCAAAACAGTTTAATTATCGAGAGGAAATATTCAATTATTGTCACTACTTGGACACATCCCTGCTTGGCATTCGCCGAACTGAGGTTCGAGTCCTGCTCAAGCCTGATAATTTCTTTTAGTGTTTGTAACCTCGCCATCCTTGTGAGCTAAGGATGGGTGTTAGGGAGCACATAGATCTATCTGCTGAGTTATCAGCAGCTATTATTTGGCCCTCCATGATCCTAGCTTGGATGGAGAGGGGGCTTGAGCGTTGACCATATGTACATATGGTCAGTCTCTTGGGCATTGTTCCGCTAGCTAGGGCAGTCACTGTCCCTGGCCTATGCTATTCATGAATGGCCTTTAAACCTTTAAAGGTTTTAGCTCTGCCTCTGTCCTTACCTCTGGATAGAAAGCGGATGCTCATCTTTAACCTTGAAAAATCGCTACAAAAGGGATAAGTTGAAAGGGTGTGATCTTATAGGATTCAGATATATTCCAGCTCTCTCATCAAGCTTCCTAGAGGTTGCATTACCTTTGAGACCACAGGTCCAGGGAAGGAATGTTGTCATGGGAGATGGGGGATGGTTGGTTTACTGGTTAGGAAATTCTTAGTTGTCTGAGGAATAGCATCGATAAATATGCTAGTCTTTCCATCTATACGCTACTCTTATATGATATTTAGTGCGAGCAGTAAACATCAAAAGCAGTATTTTGTATATATTATTAGTCTATAGTATGCCTTGAAGTGATAGCGAGTAGCTGATTTTTTCCCATTTCCATCCCATTATTATTATTATTATTATTATTATTATTATTATTATTATTATTATTATTATTATTATTATTATTATTATTAACATTTCATTGTTTGGTACAACTCTAGCTGGAAAAACAGGTTACTATAAGTCCAAGGGTTCCACGGAATAAATAGAATAATGAGGAAAGAAGATAAGGGAACAGATGGAATAGTGTGTCCGAGTGTACCCACAGACAAGA
Organism: Palaemon carinicauda; assembly: GCF_036898095.1. NCBI lineage: Eukaryota > Metazoa > Arthropoda > Malacostraca > Decapoda > Palaemonidae > Palaemon > Palaemon carinicauda. The sequence goes on along the minus strand of NC_090732.1, from coordinate 140,475,638 downwards.
GAACTCAAGCCCAATACAAAGGAAGGCCAAGCTACCGAGGTTATGGCACTACCAAAGACTAGAAAACAATTTGATTTTGGTGTGCCTTTCTCTTAGAAGAGCTGCCTACCATAGCTAAAGAATCTCTTCTACCCTTACCCAGAGGAAGGAAAGTACCCAGGAACAAAACCTCTATATAAGCGAGATTTTGACGTACATACAAAAAAGGGGGGGGGGGGTAGAAAGATTTAGAATTAACTTATTGTCGACTATCCAGTATTGTATTGAGAGATCAGAAGACAAAGAAGGATCAGAATTAGGAAATGTTTTAGAACGCAAGAACTATTGAATAGTTGAACAGCATTGCAAGATAGAAGTACTAGAGTTTTTAAAATCAACTGCTGAAAATTAAGGCTATCAATATTCAAAACACGGCAGAATTAAAGAAGGAAATTAGTTCCCGTAGAATTAACAATTTCTCAAAACCTTGAAAAACATCAACATCCCATTTTTCCTTCAGTTGAAGAACAACTATACCTGAGATAATACAGTATTTCTTAAAAGTGAGTGTGCTATCAAGGAGGATTCCTGAGTTTCAAA
>NC_090732.1:140465059-140470059 GCF_036898095.1 Palaemon carinicauda | reverse complement strand
GATATTTATTTTTAACATTTCCGCAACCGAGTTTTTGTTATTGCAACACTGGCTATATAATATGACCTTGGAATTGAGTAAAGTAATACACAGATGAGGCTCTGAGTGATAAAATCCTCTCTGCCGAACAGAGCCGTTTTTCGGATTTCAAAGAGAAAGATAAATTGTTAGTTACGAATCGTGAAATAACCGTTTACCTATAGACTAAGCTGACCTGCAATTTCGCAGAACCGCCTTTCGATTCAGGAAGATAATCTCGGCCTCTTTTATTTTCATTTTTCTCACCCTCCTCTTTTTTTTTATGGCAGTGATGAATAGATTTTTAGAGCGGAAATGGTTTATAAAATGTCTCTTCTTTTTAAAGTTGATGAAGCTTTGCGGCTTCGCGTATGTAGAGACGAAATGTTTTAATTGGTATTACCTTTTACATGTACAAGTAAACTTGTTTACTTTTATTACGAGGTTAGCAAAAGGAGAATTTCTTATTTTTACTTTTTCTTTTTCAATAAAGGAAAACTTTAAACATTAAATCGACCAAACATAGTCTCAAGAATCCCCTGTTAGCTATTATTAATGGAATAGGGATTTTGAAAATTTAATGAAATCCACGTGCCGTGTAACTCTCCTTGCTTCAGTTTTGAAATTTCCAAAGTTTTGCATGTATGGTATGTATATGTTAGATAATTTCTTATCAGCTCTGAGTATTACTAATTTATATATTGGTAATTTATGCAATAGTTGGTTGAATTCAAGAACGTCTAACAAAATATATCATTTTAGCTAAATCTTCCTTTGTGTTTTATTCCTTTGTGTCATTTTCGAACGACCGTACCTTGAATGATTTCTTGAAACTTGATATATTACTTGTTTGTCTTACAGTATTGAATAATATTCCTTCGAAGCCTTCCCTCAATCAATTCATTTAATTTTGCATGAATATCGAGTCAAATTTCGGAGAATAGTGTCGCTAATTTGCACTTGGGATTCAGTCATTATTGCTGTTGTTATCATCTATAGAATGTGTTATTTAAAATAAACGTTTTTGTTTTGTATATTGATATTGGATTCTGTGCAATGGTGTCAGTTATGGAGCTGCATCTACATACACTGTTAAAAATTTGCATTAAAAAAAACGGTAAATGGCTGGCAACATTTATTCAAGGATTTTTACCGTTTTTTAAAAAAAAAGATATATTGACGCAAAGGAGTGATATTACGGTCACTAATCCGTAAAAGTTAACAACAAAGTAAGGTAAAATTACGGTCGTATGTATTTTACTGAAATACGGCTGAGAACAGTTTATCTTTACGGAGAATTTCCGATTTAAATCACTTTTTTTTTTTTTTTTTTTTAGCAGTGTATGAATTCAGAGGAATACAAGTGTAGAAATAGAATATCCAGATTGACATGGAGAATGGTAATCTCTATGGCATTATGCTTTCTTCTTTCCACGACAAGTTTAGTGTCCTTCCTTTGGTCCTGATTCTTTTTAGGAGGAAAGTCCGCTTATGATGATACGCCACTAGTGCATTGCATTATAAGACGTTCGTTATAGATTTTAAGTCTGAAGTTTATTGTTTGACTAACAATCAATTATTCTGACTTTATTCGAGAAGTGAAACTCCTTAGGAACTTTCTTGTTTTCAATATAGTTACGAGAAGTATAGCATTACAGTTAGGAAAGGGTTATTTTTATAATGGTCCTCTTTTTATACCGATGATTACAGATATGAAGCTACAAAGTGAGCTTTTATATATATATATATATATATATATATATATATATATATATATATATATATATATATATATATATGTATATATATATATATATATATATATATATATATATATATATATATATATATATATATATATATATATATTAGTGTACTCGAACCGTCAAAAATGACTTTAATATTTAGCTAGATATGCACACACAGATTCAATCCTACCCACCCTTACCCCTTCCCTACCTACAACCCGCTGGTTCTGCAATTGTGAGTGAGTGTGGTTTCGAGTGTAGCTCTCAGGGTACCCCCTCTCACTGGGGTATGACTACTCTATTTCCTTCTAAAGCGTGATAGGAAATATATATGTATATGCATATATATATATATACATATATATATTTATATATATATATATATATATATATATATATATATATATATACATACAGTGTATATATATATATATATATATATATATATATATATATATATATATATATATATATATATATATATGCCTATATATATGTGTGTGTATGTATGTATATAGTCAGACACTCGTTCTTTATTGTTAAGGGAATATTAGTTGATCATTGAAGAAAAAGTTATAAACACAAAAAGACCTATGAAGTAGAAAACTTTGAACATGCAATACTTATTGGGACTCTTTGGTTCGTCTGTTTTGAATATTTTGAAAGGCATCTAAATCCAAAGCAGAAAAGCTTTCGCGTAACGATATCTAAAGTAAATTACTCCCTTATCTGGCAAGGAAGCGTGTTAAGACGTTGTTCAAGTGGAAAATGGTACAGTGCTAAAAGAGAAGAATGAGTTTACTTAGGATCAGTAATAATAGAGGAGTGCAGTAAGACAGAGTAAAGGAAGCATGGCGAATATGGACGGAAATAACAGGATTTGTTCTAGACAAGAAAATAAATATCATTAAGACTCCAAATGAATATCTATAAGACTTTTATTAGGGCTCTACTATTATATGAGACAGAGACCTGACTACTACGGAGAAATAGGAGAGGCTGTGGAAAAGAACTGAGATTTGAATGATGCGATAGATTGCTGGAATATCACTACTAGAAAGGAGAGAGAGAGTCCAGATATAAGAATGTTAGGTATATGTATTGTAAAAGATAAGGGCAGTGAAGCTCATCTAAGGTGATGTGGCCATGTAATAAGACGGGAGGAGGTGGAACCCATCAAGAGAGCTAAGAACATCCAGGTGATGAGAAGAGGAGTGTTGGACGTCACCGGATCAGATGGAGGGATATGGGAGGGGTGGACCCTAAGGAAGAAGATGTAAGAAATAGAAATAGATAGAAAAGGTTTACCCGAGCGGCCGACACAGCTGGACTAATGAGGTCGAAGAAAGAAGACATTGTTTGCCCATTATCTCAAAACCTCTATGAATCATTCATGTCTTTTTGCAATGACATGCGAGTCATACTCGGGAACCTAAAGATCACGCATCTCGATGTTGAATATTGAGACGTAAGTATGCTAAATACTCTGCAGAAAAATACAGGTTGTCCTTCGATACTCGTTGTCAAAAGTATTAATCGTCTGCTACATATAAACTTACTACTACGCTTAAAATAAATTTAAGCGCCTCTGCTTTGTTGAAAAGCAATCATCGAGGAAACTTGCATATGGATGTGATAAGTGTCACTGATTGAGATTGATCCCTAAAGCTTCATACCTGTAGTTAACGTTAATAGAAACATTGAATGTTACCATAAAGGATCTGTACCAACCTTACCTTACGATTACGAAGTCATTTTCTGTAGACTCCCTGCTAGATAGGAGAATTTTTTTCCTAATGGCTCAGAGATAAGTGAGAGACAAGTTGGAAGTTTAAGACTTCACCGTTTTAATAAAAGCGAGAAGAAATTTCATTAGAGACTGTGCCTCCAAAATCATGAACATCGCTGAAGGGAAGTTTATGCCAGTGATAAAAATTTTGAGATAATCAAATTACCTTCAGGAAAGCAAGACAAAGTTCAAGGCGTTTTTCATAATTTGATACCGGAAACTGACTTGAAGGGAGATGCTTTACCCCTTAGGATTTAGCTAAAGCTGGATTAGCAATTTTATTTATTATTATTGATTTAATTGGTCGGTTTATCTTAGTTACCGCGAGGTTGAGCTTTGTTTTTGTTTAGCTGCCTTGATCAAAATACAGTTTATATATATATATATATATATATATAATATATATATATATATATATATATATATATATATATGTGTGTGTGTGTATATATATATATATATATATATATATATATATGTATATATATATATATATATATATATATATATATATATATATATATATATATATATATATATATATATATATATATATATATATATATATATATATAAACGAGATATTGCTATATTGCTCAAGAGGCTTATGTAGTGGTGATGCTCGGATAATTTGCTGAATGGATGGATGCCTTATTGATTATTGTGGCTGTGTTGGGGAGTTGGACGACAAAACATAGAAGATGTGTAATGTTATGTCTTACATACCTACCAGTTTATTGATATATTCTTCTAAATCTTGTCAAAGAAAACCAGAGTTGCAAAGGATGATATAATCTCAAGGTCCATCATCATTGTCCTGTACACTTGTCTTACTATTTACGCCCTCTTTTGTTTTTTATTCTGCCAATAAATATTAAGGTTTTTCATACACTATGCTTAATAGAAATTAAACTGAATTTTATAACAGATAAATTCGAGGATGAATGCTGAAATATTACGTTTTAATTTTATTTAGGCAGTACACCAGTTGTTTGGACTCCTTAAACCCTAATCAGAAGAATTCTTTCGAGAGTTATAGGCTGAAATGAGCCTTCAGGAAGGTGTATGAAGCAGCCAATGTTGTGGATTTTTCCTTTTTTTTCTTTTTTTTTTTGCATTTGATGTTAAATCAGGATTCAACATTGATAATTAGTAGTGTTTATCGTTGCTTATTAATAGCAACTTTTACGTATCTTAATGTTGTATAGATAAATTGATTTAGTTGTGATTTTTTTTCTTTTTTTTTCTTGTAGCTTAGTGAAGTATTATTATGACAAGTTGTTGATTTAACTGAGTTTGGTATATAAATTTTCTATTTATTTTAGATAATATTTGGAAATTAATTTGTTTTCATATGTTTTTGTGAAGCATACCTTTAAAAATAACATCTAAACCCATGGTTGATGTTGTAATCTCCTGTTAGAGATAGATATTTCTACCTCGAG
>NC_090732.1:140445059-140460059 GCF_036898095.1 Palaemon carinicauda | reverse complement strand
TTGTAGTCTGTTTATTATTTTGGATCAATTACAACTTAGACTTGGATAATAAAAAAAAAATTTACTTGTATTTTAGATAACTAAGACAAGTATCGTATTACGGGTATTAATGTTCATCATGATGAATGAAAGTGTTTTTTTTTTCCCTCCCTCCCTTCACTATGATTTTATAACCTGCTCTGGTTTTGCAGGGGGATTCGGTTATAAAGGCAAATTGCTGAGCCCACACAAAAGTCCGTTAATTGATCAGATCGTTTGACAAATTCATCAAGTGTCATTACCGCAATGCCAGGTGATCCAGTCGGATAGTCCGACCGTTGTTTGGCATCTGTCGCTGTTCGGATTAATCTCGCTTCATTTAGAGAGATATATTCTCCCTAAACTTTACACGACCATGAAAGGTTATATGCAATTTGGAATGACGTCGAAAGTGATCAGTCAAATTTAGTTATTAATAATATATCTGTGTTGCAAGGATTTACTACTAGCCGTTTATATAGGATGGTTGCATCAGGAACTTTCAATCAAGGTATCAAGGATTTCATTACATGCTATATGCAGATACTCTTATCGAGAGAAAGAGTATGTTAATATCTGACTCATTATATAACACTTTTTATATAACGGTATAATCTACAAACATCAACTATTCCTTAAAGCCTTAACTCCTATTTTTTTTATTCTATAACACTCTAATATGTACAGTTGGACACAGGACTTCCTGGCACACCACGCTCTCAGGAAGTGCACCCTGTCAAACCCTTACTTCGCGGAAAGTAACCAAGCATAAGTGTAAGGAGAGATGGAATCAGTGGTCAGCGGGACTACACAAAGGAACTCTCTGCTCAGTAATGAGACAGAGTGGACTTCCTCAGAGCTAGGTATGCTAGGAACTCCTGTGTCCAGCTGTACTTTATCTTAACTCACACATCACTCCGGCCATAAACGAATATTGTATAGCCGTAGAGTCTTAACCGTTGTCAACGATCCACTTCGACACCAAGCAAGTCACTTCCCTGGTTACCTATTGTAATATAGGCTTCGCTTAGAATTATTAAACCTTTGAATTTCTCAACAAATTATATATATATATATACATATATATATATATATATATATATATATATATAATTTATTATTATGTATTTTGTTTTCCCTTTGTATATAAACACTCCATGGGAGATTATTCTTGTTGTGTAAGCCGTTGCAATATTCCGGTTTGGGGATACCGGTTTGCCTTAAAGGAAATAGTAGATATTTTTTTCTTGAAAGGTTAAGCTATTTTAGCTTTTAACCTCTCCAATTTTCATAGAAATCATTTCCTTTCCACATTTGTTAAGGTCCTGAAAATGTGACTTTCCAAAAGTTCAATTTGAATTCCAGTCATTTCGGAACAGTTACAGAAAGTTCTTCGCTATTAAAAGTTTTTAGAACTTCTTCTGGGTAGAAACCCTTATAACCGTGCTGGAGAAGCTAGTCTTCTTCAACTGGTCCCGTCTCTCTCTCTCTCTCTCTCTCTCTCTCTCTCTCTCTCTCTCTCTCTCTCTCTCTCTCTCTCTCTCTCTCTCTCTCCCAAAAAAATCTGCACTTTTTTATTCAAAATTCTATAGTGCTACGAAAGAGGTGTGCATGGAAGTTCAATGTAATTGAAGCTTATATTAGTGGTGGTTCATCTTATAAGAATCCTGTTCCGAGTTTTTACTAATATCCTTTGGTGACCTGTTTTGCTGTAAAATGTAAAATCGAGTTTTGATGTCTGTTCAATTTACTTGTTTTTGTTTACTTTATATTCAGAAATAAATAGATTACAAAATCAGGTATATAGAGGGCGGGGTGTTGTTTTTCACGGGTTAATTTTCTTGCATACTGTAGTGTTCTCTAAATTAGAGCAGATTATCTGGAACTTTTTTATTTCTTTAGGGTTGCTGTTGTTATGATGAGAAAACCATTACAACAATATTGAGACCCAAAAGTTTTCTTTGTATTTTTGCTTTATATACACATTAATTCCTTTGATATTTTTTACAGTTACAGTACTGGGAAATTTAATTATATTTTTATCTTTATTCGTCGATTAGAAATAATTGGAGTATTGAACATGGTGAATTTTTTCCCACTATCGTATTCGACGAAGCATTTGGATTGGATTGGAAAATATAACACGACGACCATTTTGTGTATACTATATTCTACGGAAGTGACTAATTTTTTTTTCTACTCGCCGGAAAAGTGATGAATGACCTCGTTTCATTTTGTCCAACGATATTGGGAGTATTATTGTCAAATTTTGGTCGTATGCTGTTAGCTCCCATTGAAGATAAGTAGGGAGAACAATGGGCTACTTTTATGTTTAAGGTTTCTACCCCAAAGTTTAGTTCTGATTTATGTTATCGAAACTTGTAAACTTTTGTTTTCATAATTGATTACATTATTGAACGGCCACTACACAATCTCTCTCTCTCTCTCTCTCTCTCTCTCTCTCTCTCTCTCTCTCTCTCTCTCTCTCTCTCTCTCACCTCCCTTAGATAAGCAAGTGTCTGACTATATATATATATATATATATATATATATATATATATATATATATTATATTATATTATATTATATTATATTATATTATCCTGTCATGCTGAACGGCAACCACCCGGAAAAACAACAATCTACCCACAAATTACCCAAACTAGCGTGTTGTAGTTAGGAAAAGGGGGGGGTGTGGAGTTAGTCGAATCTGTTTGCGCGAGTGTGTATCTATCTAAATATTTAGCCTTCATTATATACTGTGTGTGTGTGTATATATATTTCGACTACTTGAAGAAAAGGATGTATTAATAATAGCTATTATCAGAAGAGTTTACCTTGCTGTATTATCGGTAGCGTTAATGGAAACGTTCATGACCATTGTTATATAATTTTATGATCTTGTATAAGTATATGTAAAAAGTTTAATTGTGGACTGATAAGTACAATAATCTGACTTGTTCACTTATGTGAAGTTCCATTCCCTTTGACGGGAAAGGGTTAAGCTGGAAGCAACATTATGTATTCACCAGGCCAATCTATAATCGAGTGACTATACATCATAAATGGAAGCAACTGCAGAAATCAGAGGCTGCGATACATTTAATCAATTGCAGTATTTACATATAAGCGTCCCCTCTTTTGAAGGAGATAGAGAGTGAATTCCTCTTATTTTCAGTTTTCCTGTATTTGGTAAAAGTTGATTTGCTCTTTTTCTGTTTATTTAACAAAGGTTAATAACATCAGCAGCATCAAAATTACGCTCACGAATGTAACTAAGCCCGATTTTAGTAACTGGGGTGAGCTGGGGCGCAGAGCACACAGTAATCGGGCTAGTATACACGTATAAATATAGCATGCATGATTTTCCCGAATTTTCGTATATTTTATTTAGTATGAATGATGTTTAGAAAGTTATTTCCTCCGTCAACAAAGTTGGAAGGAGGTTAGGTTTTCGCCCCTGTTTGCGTGTGTTTGTTCGTTTGTTAGTGAACCGCTTCCTGGCCACAATTTTAATCGTAGAGTAATGGAATTTGTACTGTTTAATTATGCAAAAAGCTGAAAATGATTAAATGTTGGAAGGTCAAGGTCACGGTCAAGCAAAATGTCCAATTCACGTAATTAGCCATACGTTTGGACATAGTCGTCACAGAGCCTTCAAACTTGGTTCATATCTGAGTGTATGAAAATCCACGCCAATTAATACATGTTAAGGACAACATGTCAAGGTCAAGGTTGAGCAAAAGGTTGAGAAATAAGCTGCCGCGGTGGAGGTCTGCACTCTACTGAGTGGCCCTCTAGTTATATGCTGTGGTGTTTGAGGCAGAGCTTGTATGAAAAATGCGTAAGTTAAATATTTTGTAATTAAGAGAGGTTGACTCCTCCCCTATAAGAGTAAGAACAGATACTAATAAAAGCAATTAAGAGTACTATATAATGACCAAAAATTCGGTAATGAAAATTTGGTATATTGCAATTGAAATACTGTTATTACACATACTCGTCGCTATTGTTGCCAAGAGTCAGAATCCTTCATTAACATTGAAGAGTGGTCATTAACCAGCAGTCATGTTCTCCTCGCTTTCAATAACCATTGATAACTGTCAATTAAATTCACGGAAATCCAATAACCGCTAATAGCAATTATTTGAAATCCATAATCATTAAGAGATGTTTCTGTAACGTCGCCCATATATACTAAGGTATCTGGGCTTTTCCTCTTCATTAAATTAAATAGTCACTTGTACCGTCGTGTGTTATTAGACTTTGCGTCCATGTCTCGGAAAATGGATATCATTTTGTAATGGATTTTGTTGGTTATTAACTACTCATCAGACTACCGGGTTAAACGGTCATTGGTTTGACAGGCACTTTGATGTACCACTGAGGGGATTAGTTTAAAAGCATTAGTGTGAATGTTGAATTTTATTAGGCGTTTTAATTATTCTAAAAACTCTCATCATTATATTTTTATTATTATTATTATTATCATTATTATTATTATTATTATTATTATTACTGGTTTTTCCATTGTTATAATTGTTCTTAATTTTATTATTTTATTACGAATATCATTATGATTGTGATTAGTATTAGTGGTAGTAATAATACTCGTACTTCATCTTTGTGATTAATTTGTCACTATATTTTCGTATGTTTCAAAAATTGCAGAACCCCTTTGATATTTGTATTGTTGATCGTGCGTGTGGATCTGATCAAAAATGAGATATTTCCACTTTTAATTGAGTGAGCGAGGTAAACCAGAAGTTCAAAAGCTGATAGATATCGAGCGGCGCAAAGCTAAATTTTTACTCTCTCTCTCTCTCTCTCTCTCTCTCTCTCTCTCTCTCTCTCTCTCTCTCTCTCTTGTGAGTTGCATGAATAGAAGCCTTGATGAATGAATGCGGAGGAGCTTGAAAGTGGCTCTAATTTCGTGTGCTTCTAAGTGAGCGTTTAAAAGAAAAATTTAAAGACGTTCTTTTAATAGAAGAATGTGAAGGTTTTAACTTATTGTTTCTTTTTTCTCTTGCTAAGGCCACCGACATCCGGTATTCAAGTCTTAATGCCATGCTGGATGTTGTGGTTTTTTTTGGTATCTCGATTTCTGAAAAAAAGGAAAATCCTATCTTATTTACGTATTATACTTTTTGGAAAAAGTTCAAGTATTGATTACATTGTAGGATGGGATTTAGAATATAATTTTCAGTGCTATAATATTCACTCTTATGTTTAACATTTTAGTTATTTTTTATATATATATTTTAAAGCTGGTGTGATACATATCTGAGGCGCATGAAGTAGCGGTTTTGAATCCTTTGTTTCTCCTTTGTGTTTCTCTTCCTTGCCTGTGAATTAGGTATGAAATGCTCTTATGTCTATTAAAAAAAAGTGCTTTGTTACCCTTCTACATTTCTTCAATGACTATGTTACAAAATTCGTTGATTATATGTTCTTCATTGGTATATACTGTATATATGATATATATATATATATATATATATATATATATATATATATATATATATATGTATATATATATATATATATATATATATATATATATATATATATATATATATATATATATACATACATATATATACATACATAAATATATATATATATATATATATATATATATATATATATATATATATATATATATATATATATTATACAGCAGAAGCAAGTAGAAGATAATAAAATATTTTAATGCACACTTCACAATTTTATTGTACCTTGGAGAAGTGTGTACTGAAATGCAAGAAAGTGTTAGGTACTAAAATATTTTATCATATCCTACTGGCTTTTGCTGTATATCGAGAAACGTGATCCTTGTGACCGTAAAGCATGCATAGAGAGAGAGAGAGAGAGAGAGAGAGAGAGAGAGAGAGAGAGAGAGAGAGAGAGAGAGAGAGAGAGAGAGAGAGGGGGGGGCTGCTTTTGCATACAGTTTTCGTGATACTATGATATGCGTCCGTAGCTATCAGTTTCCTTTCATCAGAGCGTATCAAACTTCATCCAGGTGAGATTATTCAAGCACAGATTTGTTTTGGTGGTATTCATTACCAAAGGCAGATCAGCATGAATTTCCTTCTGTGCAACAGTATCTCACACAAGATATATTACAGCTTCGTGTAAAGAGATATGCTGGCATTGGTGTGGTATGACATCATGGGCATGAGACCTTCTACTTGTGTGTTTGTGATAACGATACGCAATCACTTTGCACGTTCATTGCTCGTTTGGTTTTGATTTATTGGTTCATTTAAAAAAAATTATGGATTATTAATATGTTTTCCTACCCCCGTCCCTTTCAGCCTAATCGTTTTCATTAGTCATTTATGATTTATAATCTTAAGCAGCGACGTACTTTATGTTCCCTGGTGTGTTTTCGCAGCCCACAAATTTCAACAAGAGCTATTTGTCATCAGCTTTCTTCTTTCTTTATAGATTTCAGATGTGATGTTTTGTAATTAAGTTAATTGAATCCTGAGTTTACTTTTTTCTTATTTTTCTGGAGTCGTAAACTTAATATCATTTATAATTCTAGTTATTGTTAGAAGATTAAAACCCCGATACTAAAGGCTACCTTTTTTCGAACTCATGTTCTAAAAGTTATAAAGAAATTTGATTAATGGTATTATATACTAACGTTGCGTCTTTTACTAGTTATAAAAGTTATTAGACCGATAGAATTAGTTCTTAATCAAGGGAACAATCCTATTAGAGGTTTACATACTTCGTAACTCTCTCTCTCTCTCTCTCTCTCTCTCTCTCTCCTCTCTCTCTCTCTCTCTCTCTCTCTCTCTCTCTCTCTCTCTCTTATGTCAATGAAAAGATTCGTATAGCTAACGTAAGTTGCCGTAAATCACAAAGTGTATAAGGTCAGATCTTAGTAGATAGTTAAATGCTGCATTTTTCAATATTGGATATTTGTGTATGGAAAGCAATGATATGTCGTGCTCGTATCTTATAAAAGAAAACTCTAAAACGCTAATAGACTCTCAACTTACCTCCCGTCATCACAGACAAGTGGGATAATCTTTAACTCTCTATTGTGATTATACCTTTTTTCAGATGAAATACGTCTCAAAGAAAAGACTTGGTAATGATATTTTGAAGGTATTTTTATATACATGGGCTGTGTCAATGCAGCCATCACGACTGGGTATTTGGTGACGTTACACAGTGGAGTGACAACTGTATTTGTTTTAATATTGTAGATAAAACGTTGACTTGTTGTTGTTTGGATTTTGTTGTACATGATTGCAAAGAGATTTTTGATGCAATGCATTGATTTTTATATTTGAAAAATTTCACTAGTAGCGCTCATATTTGAAGCTTCCATGTTTGACGAATGTTGAATGCTTTTAGGATACCCCAAATAGAGAAAACTTTGATAACCCGCCTCTCTCTCTCTCTCTCTCTCTCTCTCTCTCTCTCTCTCTCTCTCTCTCTCTCTCTCTCTCAGAAGAAGAAGAAGAAGAAGAACGCTTCGATTGTAGAAATCATTTAAATTACCTGAAATTTAGAGAATTCATATTATAAAGGTTAAGTAAATAATCGCTCGCATTCCTGGGCAAAATCCTCATCTCATTCGGGGAATAGGACGATCAGATTGCCAGAAATCTCCCGAGAATTCGTTGTTCATTATTGCGAGACATGAAAATAGCCGAGTGTAAATGAATGAGATGGGAAAAGGGCAGCAGCAGGCACCTTAATCCCCTTGCTTGGGGAAATATGCTTTGAGGAGAAATGGGGCTCATCCGTTATTAGAGCTGAGCTGCTGCTGCTGCAGAATAGAACTGTCGTAAATTTGATGCCGAAATAAGAACGTTAATTACGCTCTCTCTCTCTCTCTCTCTCTCTCTCTCTCTCTCTCTCTCTCTCTCTCTCTCTCTCTCTCATCTAAATAATTGGCTATTTTCTTGAGCGCAGAGTACAAATTTCTGGGAAATAATGAATAGGTAAAAATTTCTTGGGGAAGGAGTATTTCTTTATACATATATATATATATATATATATATATATATATATATATATATATTTATATATATATATATATATATATATATATATATATATGAATATATATATATATAAATATATATATATGAATATATTCATATATAATATATATATATATATATATATATATATATATATATATATATATATATATATATATATATATATATATATATATATATAGAAAGACTGACCCCATTGTCGATTAATCGCAAAAGTTCATGTTTTCATACATGTACGATATTCCCTTACCAACCCTCGGTATGAAAAGGAAGTTAAAAAAAAAAACTGGGATGTACAGATAATCATAATTTTTTATTAATTTAGAATATATTCTCAAGTGGTTCCAGAGAATGTTTGTCACCTGGTGTGTGCTGTTGTGAAGTTTATGTTAATTGGATGGAGTTAGGACACTGATTCTCGAAAGTCAAGTCTGAGCGACTTTGCGGATTGAATGTGTTCTGGGAGTTGATAATGGCAATGAGACGAATGCAAACTACGTAATTGCAGAATTACTGGAAACCGGTATTTGCGAACTTAGAATACCATTTGATTTTCATTTGAGAAGGAAATGTATACCTTACTTGCTGTATTTGTAATTTTGTCGAATGTTATTCACCGAGTTTTTAATGTTTGGTCATGCATCTCGGTCTTGGGATTTGATTTTTGGTGAGATAAAGTGAAAATATTTAATAAACGTTAATTTAGTGAAATGTGGGTATTATGATGCATTTCTATTGTATGGCAACTGCCAGGTGTTTTTCACTTACGATCAACGAAATGGAAGCGCTTCTAGCAATACATGAGATCTGGAAAGCATCAGGAAGTGGGGTATGAGACTGAATTCCAGGAAACTAGGACTATATTGATTACTTGATCTCTCTCTCTCTCTCTCTCTCTCTCTCTCTCTCTCTCTCTCTCTCTCTCTCTCTCTCTCTCTCTCTCTCTCTCTTATTAACTTTGCATCAGGAAGACCCTTTAATAGTTGATTATCTGGCGATGGTGGGGGTGGGTGGGTGGGTGGGTGGGCGTGTTAATAGGTTCAATGATATGCAAAATAGCTTCTTGTGTTTCTTTGTCAGTGCTACGTTCAACCACAAACTTTCCTTCCACAGCACTTTAGAAATTTTTATAATGTAATCCTTCATTTTGATTTCTTTATGTCTTTCAACTTATTTGGCTTGTCATTTAAATAGTGATATACTTAGATGCCTTAGTTATCAAGAGTGTTCTTTGATTTATAAACCGGGCAAAACTTTACTTTTTGCACATTTTCAAAGTTTTTGGTTTACAGAAAATCAGTAATATGTTATCCACCTTTTAGGAACAATCTGGAATATTAGGCAACGAAGAGACAGAGGGAGTGATGCAAGTGATTGTAAAGAGTTTTGTTATCCTAAAGAGTATAATAACACAATCATTTATGTTGATGTATATTCGCCAAATCCTACATAAACGTGCAATATACACTAAACACTTCCTTGTGTGGAACAATACAAGCACTTGCACATTCTAGGCCACGATATATATATATATATATATATATATATATATATATATATATATATATATATATATATATATATATATATATATATACAGGTATATATATATATATATATATATATATATATATATATATATATATATATATATATATATATATATATATATTACAGTGCTTGGTGTTTATGCCAGAACCCAGAACACAAAGTGCTCTGTCTCGTTCGGGGTATCAAACCATGAACATCTTGATAAGGAAGGTGTATTTCAATTTGACATCCAAGTTGAACGTTGCTAGTTTCATGCTCGTTCAACGTCTTTCGCTGTCAAAGAAATTTTCCTTTCTCTGTCACCGAGTATTCCAGTGTCGCTTTCTCTTTAGGTATTGTGGGAAGCCTTTATTTTCCGTGGAGACGATACTCATTTCTTCATTCGTTTTGTCTGCCAATACTTATTATTGCAATTGCAGCTGTTGTTATTATGGTCGTAGTGATGATGGCGTATTCAATATAATTGAGTTTCATTTGCAAGAAATTTTATCTTGAGATATATAGGTAATTGATCTCAAATATATCATGTTTATGTGATGTTATAAGGAAATTTTTAGCAGGTTTTTGGTCGTATTTTATTATGTTGTTCCTGATGTTTAACAGAAAAACATTTGCAACAAGTGAACTGAAAATTTGTGTGTATGTGTTCTACCACATAGAAGACAGTGGTAAGAATTTGAACGAGTCTGGACTATTATCGGGGATGTGTTTGATATGTTTCATGAATAAGAAAAAGGAACATCACTGAGTACTTTTAAGTTGTCAGTAAGTTAACTTCCGCTTTCGCGGTACTTATAAAAGGTCGTGAATTACGCTCTCTCTCTCTCTCTCTCTCTCTCTCTCTCTCTCTCTCTCTCTCTCTCTCTCTCTCTCTCTCTCTCTCTCTCTCTCTCTCTCTTTAATAAAATTATTTTTTTTGAAGGTTTTCCGTATTTTGTGTGAGAATCATATCAAGTTTTATTGTATTTGGATTTCAGTAATAGGTCAAGGTATGTTGTTTTCCTGTTATGTAAATCATGTGCTCCCAAAACTGAATCGCTTATTGTTGGAATATACTTAATATGCAATAATCTCTGTGATTTGCAACAACACTGGAATTCAGGAGCTCTTCCTTTAAGAGATATTAATATCTGACCTGATTCTCATTCTAGTCTTGGCTTTGCATTGGATAGAAGTATTAGCCTAAGTCTTTGTCAGCATCTTAATGAAATAACTTTGAGATCTCTTACAATGTGCTTGGAATTTTGGAATTTGCAACGGATTTAAGCAATATGTTTTCCTTATAGTTTTTTTCTGTTTCATTAAACCATAACAGTTATCTAACTTTACCATCATATTTCACATTGTTTTCTTTACCAGTTCTATCTTAAATATCAGTTTTCTTGTAAAAGTTCAAGAAGTTTTAGGTTTCCTCTGATTTTTCTTTCTCTTTAGGAACTCCATAATTTTATGGTTCGCCTTTCGTTATTCAATTTTTCCATAGGGAATTTTGTAAGGTTTTGGTTACTCTTGTGTACATTATATCAATTTACTTTTAGGATTACACAAGTTTGAGCTTCCTTAATTTTCATGACTCAATTTTTTTTTTTTCCTTTTTTTAAGGTTTATTTTAGGAATTCTATAAATTTTAGATTCCTCGTTCATCTTTCAATTTTCTATCAAAAATTTTCTCCGTTGATTTTATTAAAGAAATTCCAAAAGTTTTAGATTGCTTCTTTTTCATCTTTCAATTTTCTTTTAGGATTTCCTCAAGTTTTAGTTTCCTCGTCGTCTATCATGAATATCATAAATTTAGGTTCCTGTGCGTCTTGCATTTTTATAAGGATTCAACAAGTTTTATGTTGTTTCTTTTTCATCTTTTAGTTTTTCTTTTTTTATGCTTAAGTTTTGGGTTTCTCCTCCGTCTTTCAGTTTTATTATCGGAATTCCAAAAGTTGGGAGGTTTCTTATTTTCTATCTTTGTAAACTAAAATGAACTGTAATGAGGTGTGAGATGGCGATGCCATTTAGAAATGCATTGTGAATAATGTCTCTCGTGTGAGAGAGGCAGAATGGAGAAGCTTGCCGGGAAATTATTGTCGGCGAGGGGCTGGTCAGATGATGCAGCCCATGAATTTTTTAATGGACCCAGCATCAGCATCCTATCTGTAGTTGTTGTTGTTGCTGTTGTAGTTTTGGGTGTTATTACCTTGGTTGTAGTTGCAGTTATAGATGAGTGGAAAAACTTGGGTTGAAGTTTGCGGGTTATGCACGTAGTATTGTTTGTCAAGTGAACCTTTGGGTGGGGGAGCGAATGAAAAGAGTGTAAGGAGAAAGAAGAGAGAAAGAGTGCAGTTCTGAAGAGGTGGAGGGAAAGGTGCCAGACAACAACGGCAAACCCTTTGAGAATCCCACCTGTGAAAAGGAGGACTCTCTCTCTCTCTCTCTCTCTCTCTCTCTCTCTCTCTCTCTCTCTCTCTCTCTCTCTCTCTCTCTCTCAGTTTTCAGTTGTTTTTGCCCTTTTTCAATTCGGATTTGCTAGTCTTATAGTTTTCCTTAAATGAACAGCAGATATGGCAAAAATGAGTCAAGGTTTCATAAAAAATAATTTTGATGAAAATTTTGTTATTTAAACTAATGATCCGTCATTAGGTAGTTTTTGAGTTATTCAGGTACTGTTCTTTTTTCACGGAGAAACGTTTATCCTAGTCTATCAGTAATAACAACAGCAAATGAGGGAAAAATGTTTCAGTGAATATTTACATCCCTTGAACATTAGAATATATATATATATATATATATATATATATATATATATATATATATATATATATATATATATATATATATATGCGTAAAAATCACAGGAAAACTGCTTTGCATATATATATATATATATATATATATATATATATATATATATATATATATATATATATATATATTACTAATTTCACTTTGAAATTGTTAAATGTCCTTACGCATCTCGAATTATTTTAGTTAAATCACAAGGCGAACTCGGGGGAGAATAATGTTGAATAAAACAGGAAATAAGGATTTGCCTATACTGATAATGATTATTGGCTGTGACTATGAATATCCTTATAATATTGCAATCTGTGCGCACTCTTTGATTGATTTAAGAAAATATAGGCGCTTAGTTTTAATCTATTTTTATATTCGGGTAAGGATTTCGGTGATTACCTGTTATAGAAGTTACATGTTTATTGCCGGAGGACATGTATATTTAATTGTTTTTATTTCAAGGTTTCCTTTATCTAAATCTGATTTAAGAATTTGAGGCCAGACCTAAGAAAATACAGCATTTTGAATTATGCAAATATAGAACATTTTAAATTATTCAACTGTATTTCACTCGGTTGTAATGCGTGTGGAGTGGTCGTTATGTTGAATATTCAGTCAATATTGGGTCCGGGTAATCTTATTTCATTATCGGAAAGTTAATGCGTTTCTCGGTGATAAATATTCTTTTTTATGCTTTAGTATTTCGTGTGAAAAATTACCGTAAAAATACTCGTTATTATTGTTCATTTCTATTTTTGGGGGGAGGGGGGTGGAATAACGATCGCTCCAGTAACGGTAGTGTTGCAAAGCGCATATTTGTAAATGCCTGTCTGTATATTTGTGTGTATTATTGTGCTTGTGTGAGTATTGGGCTGCTTTGTTAATCCTATTTTTTTCTTTGGTTTTTGGTTACTACTATTTTTATTTTTTAAATAGTGTATTTTATTGCCAGAAGCTAGTTCAGCGATTTAATTTACTTTTTGCATCTTTGAATGTTTAAATTACAATCTAAAGATCATTCATATAGAACACGTTAGATTTCTTCATGGTGATTGTGTCCTTTTGTAGGTTTCCACGTTTATTCTTTAGAATCTCTCTCTCTCTCTCTCTCTCTCTCTCTCTCTCTCTCTCTCTCTCTCTCTCTCTCTCTCTCCTCTAACGTTCTCTTCAGAAATATTCTAAAAATGGAAATGATATGCGTTGGAATCTTTTCTCCGCAAATAGGATTCTTTAGGCATGATTGCACCCTTATGGATGGCCTCTTGTATGCGCATGCACAGATCTGCTTCCGCAGAAATCAATAACCTCACTTTGTTAGTTTCTCTTATTTTTATACTAGATATATATGTTAGAAAGTTCCCTTTATCTGGATAATGAAGATCTTATTTAAATTGTGTAACGATCAACAATATCTGTTGTAACGTTCTTTCAGTTAAGAGGTTTTCCAAGTCCAACTTCTATTAATGTTGCCCCCTTTTTTTTCAACTGTCTTCAATCTTTTCATCCTTGTTCTCTCTCTCTCTCTCTCTCTCTCTCTCTCTCTCTCTCTCTCTCTCTCTCTCTCTCTCTCTCTCTCTCTCTCTCTCTCTCTCTCTCAACCGTTCTAGTTCTGTATAAAGTTGAAAAAACAAATGTCATTTAAAATGCAGAGTTCATTATGCAGAACAGGTGCTCTATAGCAAGAAACTTCTCAAGGTATGGAGATTTATTTCTTCCAGGGTTATGAGAGTAAATAAGAACCGAAATGATGGCGGGAATATGGTATTGTGATTGGTTGAAGCATGGAAGATCATTTCTTAATAAGCAAAGGGAAAATGTTATTGATTTCGGATCACAATTAAAAGTAGATTGAAATGACAGGAACTAAGATTAATTGTGGTTGTCTAGACGTTGAAACAGAGATAAAAAAAAAGATCAAATGGTTTTGAGATAATTTGGTTATCCTGTAGAATATTTGTGGCAAGTGTTTGGAGGAAGGTGGAGGGAGAGATGGTAAAGTTCTGAGTTGGTTGGGCACTTGGACAACGAATTTCTCGGGAACTGCATTTCCATCTTGTATTCCTTTAAAGTCGTTTTCTCTTTGTAGAAAACGTGATAAGCCCCTGATACCTAAGCTAGGCAGTTTGTTCTGTTTTTTTTTTTTCATATATGGTATTTGCAATGCAACTTCTTCATTGACTTATTTTTTATTTATTTTTTTTTTTTTTATTTTTTTTTTGCGAAGAATGAGCATTTGGAACTCTTGCGTGATACATAAATGGCACCTATGATTTTAAGATCTGTCGTGATCGTTACCATAGGTCCTTGAAACTTTCTGTTATTGGCATTCTGAGAGAGATCGAGCAAAAATGTTTAGTTTCTCTAAGCTGAACAGAGGAAATCTGCCATATATTAGAAATTAAGTTGAAATTTGTCCAAACCATTTTTCATAAGCTTTTAGTGAATTTGTTTAAATCTTTCACTAAGCTTAGCTATTCAAGGACAGTGGTTCCTAAACATCCAGATCACTGCATTAACAATGTCTCTTTAATAACAAACAACAAATTTAAAATTCTAAGTGTGATTTTTGATTGCAAAATAACGTTTGAAAAACACAGCCGCCGTACTTCTTCAT
>NC_090732.1:140435059-140437559 GCF_036898095.1 Palaemon carinicauda | reverse complement strand
TTATTATTATTATTATTATTATTATTATTATTATTATTATTATTATTATTATTATTATTATTATTATTATTATTATTATTATTTGTATTTGTTATATAAGACCGTCTTCTGTAAGATGAGGAGAGAAATGTACGGGAAATCTGCCCATAGAGTTGGCGTTTCAAAAATGTCTCCAGGAATTTGAAAGTTTCCGAGGGCTCCGGGCTCCTCTATTGCTTCGAAGATTATTATTATTATTATTATTATTTTTTTATTATCATCTTTATTTGTATTTATTATATAACACCGTCTTCTGAAAGATGAGGAGAGAAATGTACGGGAAATCTGCCCATAGAGTTGGCGTTTCAAAAATGTCTCCAGGAATTTGAAAGTCTCCGAGGGCTCCGGGCTCCTCTATTGCTTCGAAGATTATTATTATTATTATTATTATTATTATTATTATTATTATTATTATTATTATTATTATTATTATTATTATTATTATTATTATTCAACACCATCTTCTTCTTCTGAAGAAGAAGAAGAATATTCAGAAGATGGTGTTGTATAATAATAATAATGATAATAAATAATAATCTTCGAAGCAATAGAGGAGCACGGAGCATTGGGAGACTTTCAAATTCCTGGAGACATTTTTGAATCGCCAACTCTATGGGCAAATTTCCCGTACATCTGAATATTGAGGAGAGAAATGTGCGGAAAATCTCTCGATGGAGTTCGGAATTCCAAAATGTATGCAGGAATTTGAAAGTCTCCAGAAAGATCGTTTAGCGGCAACAACCATTTCTTCAAAATAATGGTGATTCAGGTCACTGGATCTGTATTATTGAATATGGCTTACAAAGTGAACGAAGCGATTTCAATGTTTATGGATCTCATCGGAAACCTTAAAGGAGGAATTGTCTGGCCTCAAAAGGCAAGATCGGCCCTTCTGGAGCAGAATCTTGCATGCGAGGACATGACGGTACAACTTCAGGGACAGCTGCGAACTCTACAGGAGTCGGTGGTTTTCAAATTGTTTTCGTGGCTACTCCCAGAGGCGCCGCGCTTTGAAGACTGCCGTGCAGTGGCCTCTCAGGATGGATTCCTCAGCAGGTGGCTGCAGCGCTGTCCTTGGATTGGGGGCTTGTGGAAAGCCCGCAAGGAACTACAGCGGTGCGAACTGGGATTGCACCAGATGGAGAGAAAAGCATTAAGATTCAAAGATGAATTGAAATCAACGTGGTTCGTTGGCAAGCTTCTCTCCGAATTTGACTTTGGAGAAAGGAAGGAAGAAGCCCTTTCGAATGGAAACAAGAACTTTTACATCGGCATGGCTGCTGCTTCCGTCATTTTCGGCGGAATTATGCTTGCTAGAAGGAAGATGGCTGGAGAAGGTGGGGACAAAAGCTCTCGAAGAATATGTTCCAGAAATGGAACATGGTTGCGACGAAATTGGACTCAAAATGGAAACCGAAGATCGGACTACTCTCTTGAAAAATCTCGAGGCTGGAAATGGTAAGTTACGAGGACAAATTGAAGAAATGGGGAGAATAGTAGAAATAAAGGAAAATCTGCAAAGTGATTGCAACGAAAAAGACCTTCTGATGAAAGAACTTGAAAAATTGATGGAAAGTATCAGGGATGAAAATGAAGTAATGAAGAAAGAACAAAATCAGAAAAATGAACTAGTAAAGGAAATGAAAAAGGAAGTTGGTGAATTGAAGGCAGAAAAACTAAACTGGAATCTGAATGCGTCGAAAAAGACCTTCAGATGAATGAACATGAAAATTTGATGGAAAATATCAGAAATGAAAATGAAGTACTGAAGAAAGAACAAAATCAGAAAATTGAACTAATAAACGAATTGAGAAAGGAAGTTGGTGAATTGAAGGCAGAAAAAACTAAACTGAAATCTGAATGCGTCGAAAAAGACCTTCAGATGAAGGAACAGGAAAATTTGCTGGAAATTATCAGAAATGAAAAGGAAGTAGTGAAGTCAGAACAATTTGAGAAAAATGAACTAGTAAAGGAATTAAAAAAGGAAATTGGCGAATTGAAGGCAGAAAAAACTGAACTGGAATCTGAATGTGATGAAAAAGACCTTCAGATGAATGAACATGAAAATTTGATGGAAAATATCAGAAATGAAAATGAAGTACTGAAGAAAGAACAAAATCAGAAAATTGAACTAGTAAACGAATTGAGAAAGTAAGTTGGTGAATTGAAGGCAGAAAAAACTAAACTGGAATCTGAATGCGTCGAAAAAGACCTTCAGATGAAGGAACAGGAAAATTTGATGGAAATTATCAGAAATGAAAATGAAGTAGTGAAGTCAGAACAAATTGAGAAAAATAAACTAGTAAAGGAATTGAAAAATGAAGTAGGCTAATTGAAGGAAGAAAGAGAGAAACTTTAAGCTGACATGGCGTAAGATTATGAAAAACTGGAATTTTTGTGCAAATTAAAAGACCTTGAGATAATGGAACGAAATATGATTACGGAGAATTTTGAAAACGAA
>NC_090732.1:140420059-140422559 GCF_036898095.1 Palaemon carinicauda | reverse complement strand
CTTTTTTTTTTCTCTTTACAAAAGAAAAAGTTGCATTCCAATTCGTCAACTTTATCCCTCCGCCGTTATTGTCTTTCACAAAGAAATTAATGACGTAGCGGGGCATATTGAATTACAGACCTTCTTTCCAGATTTAGGAGAATTCCAGGAATGGTTTAATTGCTTAGCTGTCGCCTACACCAAAGTCCTGCTATCATTCAAGTTTCCTCTTATTAAGTGCAGCATTTTAAGCATGGAGATAGAAAGGCATCATCCTTCTCCTTAACCATCCCTTCTTTTGACGACGGACCCCTTACCCCTCCCTCTCCTTTTCCCTTTCCCTCTCCCTCTCCCTCTCCCTCTCCCTCTCCCTCTCCGTCTCCCTAGTACCCTTTTCCTTCACTCTAACCATCTCCACAAACATGAATTATAGATGTAGGGTTCTTTTTATAGCTTCTTTACTCAGTGCCTCTCATGCTCTGGTGGGTTTATATTACGTCCTTGATGGTAAACTGCTGCCCCTCGCCCTTTCTCTCTTTCTCTCACTTCTTTTTTTCTTATCCTCTAAGTATCCGTTTGTATGACTCTGTTCGTAGGCTTATTTGTGTATGTCCTTTTTGGCTAAAAAGATAACTTTTATCTGTGGATTGTAAGGAGACGCTTTATCAAGGAAAGATAGAGCGGAAAAAAGTCTTGTGGTGTTTTTGTTGTTCATGCTCTCTCTCTCTCTCTCTCTCTCTCTCTCTCTCTCTCTCTCTCTCTCTCTCTCTCTCTCTCTCTCTCTCTCTCTCTCTCTCTCTCTCTCTCAGGAAACTTCAGTTTGGATGCTACAGGAAAAATACCAAAGGTTATTTCCCAAATAGTTTGCATTTGTTTAGTATTTAATATTCCCCAGAATTGTTTTTCAAAAGTCTAATGGACTGCTCAGTGACTCCCAATAGACTGAATGTTTATGTTCACAATTTTACCAACTTTCAACGAAATTTCGGGTTGGGAAATGGATCTCGATATTTGTTTTTGCTCTTTGAACGATTTTTTAAAGTCGACGAGTTCATTGCTGTTGAAATTGTTGTTCTTGCTGCCATTTTTGTAGTATTTTTAACCATGTTTTCAGTTATTTCACAGTTATGAATAATGTCATCCATAGTCATTATAAGGAATATTGTTGTCCATTACGTGAGTCTCAATTTTTTTTTCTTTTTTAATAAAATGAAGCTATTTTCGAGAGATAGGTTCAAGAGATCATGATATCGTTCATACTTGTAGTTGATATCCCCAGTTAAGTTTAAATTGGCCACAGGTCTTGCAACCAAATATTCGGCACTACTCCCCGACATTAAAGTCAGACGCTCTTGAGCGAAACGGCCCTGAATATGGAAATTGGTTATTAAAGCGGAATCGGGTTACGATGGAAACGTTGGATCTGCGTTGCTCCTTCTTCGTATAGGTCAGCTGGTTTTATGTGCACTGCTTGATTTGGACCTGGGAGTTCTAAGCACTTAATATTCGCCTAAAGCCTAGAAATAATAAGTTTTGCTCTGTGCACGAATTTGTAGTGATTAAACTGCTTTCACAATTTTCGGTATGTGCATGGAAAGTGTCATTCTAGAATTATCTTTTTTAATGTAAGAACATTTCCTTAAATTCTATGATGTGACGACGGATATAAAATTCGCTACAGTTCTTTTTTTTTATTCTACTCTTTTTATTGTTAATGAAATATTTCGTTTGATTTTATTGCTGGTTTTAGTCCTTTCAAGTTTCCCTGTGTGGACGGTTATTAGGAGCAGAGTTTATTTGGATGTATAGAACGCACACCTATAATTGTTTACCTCAGGATCCTTTGGTGGAAATGGCCAAATATTGAAACGAGGGTTGTAGTTTTCCTATCCAACGCCGAGAGCTCAGTTAATTTAACTCATATTCAAGTAGAAGGGACTCGTTCATTATAAAGATAGGTCTGAGGCTCAACTGAGTAGGAATAATAAGAAAGAAAATAGAATTAAGTGAGAAAATTTTCAATAGTTTTATGTAAGGTCAAATAAAAGCAAAGGTATTGATGAGAGTTTGCATTATGGAATCAATGTTACCGCTGATGGTAGAACCTGGGATAAATCATAAGTAACTTTTGAAAATAGAAATAATAAGCAAAATTGGTATTTAAAGTTTTACGAATTCTACTGTAGTCATGATGACCAAGTGGTTTGGATATGATGAGAAAATTTAAGGTAATAAATGGTGAAAAGGAAGTGTCCATGCTGTAGAGCTGTGACAGGAAATAAAGAATAAGAAACGTTAATTAATACCCATTTGTTGAAAGAAGGCATTACCTTTTTTTTCAAAATTTTTATTTTCCGTTGGTTATTAGTAAGGGGGAGTATGCCACTCTTGGCAATATCACCAGTATTGAGGCCCAAGTTCATTGCTAAACGCGGACTTACAGAAACCAAATGATTCCATAGTTATATACAAAATAAAGTATCCCCAAGAGAAACTATAAAATGTGAAATGTTTGGTGCAC
>NC_090732.1:140392559-140415059 GCF_036898095.1 Palaemon carinicauda | reverse complement strand
GAGTTCCTTATAACTGGTTTTAAGAAACCAATAATGTTGAAACGTGATGCCATCCCTAGGACCAGGGGAATGGCTGTGTATATTAGGACTGAGTACCCTGCTTCTCATAAGTCCTGCTATCAATGTGGATGTCATGATATTAAGGTAATAAAAGTTTGTGGCAGGCATAACAACCTTAATTTGTGTTCGATCTACCGGAATCCAGGCATGGATGATTCTATCTTCGATTGTCTTCTTACCATTAGGGCTAAGATACAAGAAGATGATAGAAAGGCTTCTTTTGTCTTTGTTGGTGATTTTAATGCTCACCATAGGGAGTGGTTAAGTTCTATCTCTCCTGCCGATCGCCATGGCTGAAGAGCTTTAGACTTTGCCTCTGAATCAGGCTGTGAGCAAATCATGACTGAAGCTGCCCACAGGTCTGGTAATTGCTTGGACCTCGTATACACTGACTCCCCTGGCGTTATAACTAGTAAGGTTGGTTCTCCAGTCGGGACATCTGATTATGCCTTGATTTCATTAGTAGTGAAGACTGAGCACCGTCCCTGATATATCATACTCTTGTAGAATTTATATGAAATCCCAAGCAGACTGGAAGGGGATTTTGCATGATCTTTAGTGCTTGAATTGGTCACAATTGTTGTCCCTTTGATTGAGAATATAGTCAACATAATTGATAGGCGTATCCCTTTTCGTGTGCTTAGGTACCGAGTGAAGGACAAACCGTGATTCAATGATGATTGTAGACGTGCTTATTTGGAGAAGCAGGAGGCCTATCATATTTGGAAAGATAACAGATCAGATTTGACCTGGAATAACTATACTCAGCTTCGAGCTTTTGCTCAGAGTTTATGCCTCAACTGAAAAGAAGTACAATTTAACCATAAAAGAACCCTTTCTGGTACAACTCAGGGACATAAATGGTGGTCTACCCTTAAATCTGTACTCTTTGGTGTAGATGCAACAGTTCCTCCTTTACTTAAACAAGATGGCTCTGTCACTCACTGGCCAAATGAAAAGGCAACCCTTTTGGCTGATGTTCTTGACAGTAAATAGAGTAATGAAAAACTTGAACTTCCTCATTCATGTTTTCTTGGGGCTAAACTAACTAGTTTAGCTTTTCGATCTCGTGAAATTAAAGCTCTGTTGATGGACCTTGATGCTTATGGAGGTGTAGACCCAAATGATATTTTTCCTTTGTTTTTTTATAAAGACAGCAGATTTCTTAGCTCCAAAGGTATCTGTTATTTTGCGCAAGTTAGCCAGAAGAGGAGCTTTTAGCACTTGTTGGTTATGTTACTCCTCTATGTAAATGTGTTTGTGGTAGCTCAAGTCCCACTTGATTACCGCCCAATTTCCATAACTCCCATATTATCTAAAGTTTTTGAGCGGCTTCTAGTAAAACGTCTAATAGGTTTGCTGAAGGTAATCATCTATTCCCTAGTTTGCAATTTGGTTTTCGTAAAGGCATTGGAGCATGTGATTCCCTTATTACAATCTTCAATGCTGTACAGAAATCCCTTGATTGTGGTCAGGAAATTCGTATGATTGGCCTTGATTTTAGTGCTGCCTTTGACCGTGTTAGTCTTGAGGCCTTTATTTTTAAACTCACACATTTGGGAGTGGGTGGGTCGTTTCTTAGCATTATTATTGATTTTTTAAGTATTAGATCTCAAAAAGTTGCTGTTGATGGGCACCGTAGTGAGTATAGGAATGTGATATCCGGTGTTCCACAGGGTAGTGTTCTTGGCCCATTACTTTTCATACTATATACATATGACATGTGGTTTGGCCTAGAAAACAAGCTTGTTCCATATGCAGATGATACTACTCTCTTTGCATCAATTCCATCCCCTGAATGTAGATCTGGGGTTGATGAATCCCTTAATAGAGATTTAGCTAAAATTAGTGCATGGTGCAAATTATGGGCTATGAAGTTGAATCCTAACAAAACTCAAAGTATGATTCTAAGTAGGTCAAGGACGGTGGCTCCTCAACATCCGGATCTCAGTATTGATAATGTTTCTTTAAATTTGTATGACTTTTAAAATTTTAGGTGTGATTCTCGACAGCAAATTTACTTTTGAGAAACACATTAGGTCTGTCTCTTCTTCAATTGCACAAACAATTGGCTTATTGAGAAAGTCTTTTAAGAATTTCGGTGATCAATCTATTCTGGAGAAATGTTTTAATTCTTTCATTCTACCTTGTTTTGAGTATTGTTCTCCTGTCTGGTGTTCAGCTGCTGATTCTCATCTTAATTTGTTGGACAGAAACTGTCTATTAAATTTCTTATTCCTGATCTTTGGCACCGTCGTTCAATTAGTTCATTATGCATGTTGCATAAGATTTTTCATAACTCTGACCAACCTTTACATTCAGATCTCCTTGGACAATTCTACAATACTACGCAGTATTCTAGAAGTTTTATTCCAGCTGTTACCAAGTTGTGGAATGATCTTCTTAATCGGGTTGTTGAATCAGTAGAACCTCAAAAGTTCAAAGTTGGAGCAAATGTTTTTATGTTGACCAGGCTGACATGAGTCTTTTTATAGTTTACATATGACATACCTGTTTTTGACGTTGTTAATAGTTTATATAGGACATATCTGTTTTGACATTGTAACTGTTTTGGAATGATTTATTGTTAACTTGTTCTCATCATTTTTTTATTTCCTTATTTCTTTTCCTGACTGGGCTATTTTTCCCTATTGGAGCCCCTGGGCTTATAGCATCTTGCTTTTCCAACTAGGGTTGTAGCTTGGCTAGTAATAATAATAATAATAATAATAATAATAATAATAATAATAATAATAATAATTCTATTGGCTAGTTGGCTTGAATAGTAAATTAGACACTGTTATTTATATATTCATTTGCTTTGGTGACTTATTCACTATTTCTAGTCATTATGATATAACCTGTATTTTTTCTTTAATGTATATTTAACATCACTATCTTTCCTTTCAGGTGGGTGTAATGTTCGTTGTTGAGTAATCCTGTGCGCTTTGGTAAGTTTTTTCATGTTTATCCATCTATTTTTAGGTTATTCTCTTGTTTTGTTCCAGAATGAGTTATATACTTTTAAACGTGGTGTTGGTGTAAGAGGTACCAATTTGACCGTATGTAAAACAAGAGGGGAGGCCGATTACTAGGCTAATGTAGTGCTAGTTAGACAGTCAGGATTGCCAGGGAAATGAGAGTCGGTTTAATCAAGGAGAGAGAGAGAGAGAGAGAGAGAGAGAGAGAGAGAGAGAGTGTGTGTGTGTGTGTGTGTGTGTGTGTGCAGTGTATCAAGTTTACAGATTTATAGTGGCAATGTGGCATTGTGCTCTGGCACAGGTCGTAGAGACATATTCACTTTTGTTCATCTCCTAAGCCCCTTCTCCACCCAAGATAAGACCTGGAAGATCCATGTAATGGCTGCTGATGACTCTTGTAGCTAGACCTATGGGCCCTTTAAGCCCTCTTGTTACAGCACACAAGGATGGTAAGGTTATGTTCAATAAGGAAATTTATCAAGCCGTGATCATGGATCAAACTAGGGATCCTCATGTATCTTTTATGAACCAGTTTTGTAGCATACAAGGAATTGTAGAATAGAGGCAGAGAGAATTTTGAAATTATTAGGATGTGTAAAGTTTTTATGGGTATAAGGAAACGAGGCGATTCTAAGTGATAAGCTTGCTGTAAAATTGTGGTTTGATGATATTTGCGAAAGGACAAATATTAGTTATCTAGGAAGATGAAACGATAAAAAAACGTTGGAAGTTGAAAGCAGTAGATTATTATAGTCATTTGGGAGAAAGGGGGATACCTGGAAAATGCTATCCAAGCATAGGCTATGCAAAGGACTCTGGGGAAATGAGTGAAACCAAGGTTGGAATAGATGAGTGTTGAGAAGGACCGGTGTATTCAAGATAGTTTGGTTTCATGGAAAGACTATAGGATATGTTACTGAAATGTGTGCAGTATTTGGAAAACGGAGGAAATGAAGACCTAGAAATTGCTTGATTAATAAGTAGGACTACTATAAAATGTTGATTTAAAAAGTTGGACGTTAACATCCATAAATCGAAAAAATAATTGTAGAAGACAAAAGTTGTGTTAAGGAGTTGGGGGCGGCGCTGATGAGTCTTTCTTTGTAGATTTTTGCACCGGAGTATATTCACGATTTAGTATTAAGTTATGAACGAAGGCGTCTGTAGACTTGTAAACATCAATGTAAGAAAATAAATAAATGAATAAATAGATGAAGATGAAATCTAACGTTAGAAAAAATAGCCACACTTTATAAAAGTTACGAGACTTGAAACGTTGTTTTGCCCCCCCCCCCCCAAAAAAAAAAAAAAAGCCTGAACCTGATACCCTAAAAGGGCTTACCATTACACAACGTTTTAGATTTTTCTACGATATTTTATATAAACGGAGACAGGCTGTCAATCTGCTTAGAATAATGTGGATTTTTACGAAGAGGTCATGTATATTATTTTTATGGTTATTTCTAGAAGAGTTAGGGGTCATTTGATGATTATTTGAGGATTACGATAATTGAATCTTTCAAATAGACGAATAGGATTTTTGTTGGCAAATAGAAAAATATAGTAACTTTTAATGAAGAAAATATATTAGATATTATTTTAACAAAGGAAACTACTCTAATAGTAATTCCTATCGGAAAAGACGAAGTAAGTTGTGCTAACAGAAGTAGAGAAAAGGTAACAAATTTGTAAACTTCCCGACTACCTTCCTGATCTATTCCTGATTTCTTGTGTGCGAATGAAGAGTTACTGCTAAACTATCCATAGAAAACGATGGTGATGCCCGTTTTCTGTAAGAATTTTTGGCCACACTACACTCAATTTTTATTCTTAATCATTACTGAACTCTTCTCTAATCTTAGCGCAAGGGTTAAACACTGATTGACCTCAACTGACCCAGTGCCTGACCTTTTGCAGAGTTTACAAGATAAAGCTATGGTAATATTTCGGTAGAGTCCGACCCAGCCATTACCACTTGCCAGTACATAGGACTTGATGTTCTTTCTTCGCGAGTGAAGCGAGCGCACGACTGAGCAAAACCCATTAAGGACTCGATATATTGCCTAAATTTAATGGTTTTTGCTGCGCTGTGCGCTCGTTTTGGTCGCCAAAAAAGAAAAACATCAAGCTCCTATGTACTGGCAAGCGGTAATAGCTGGGTGGGACTCTACCGGCATATTACCAAATATATAAATAAAATTATATATATAAATGTAATGGAAATGTTCTCTTATTTCATTCGCAAGTATCCCTGAGGGAATATACTCCTTGAGTGAGTTCTAATGACATGTGGCTGTTAACCTATTGCACTTGTTATTACCGCACGGAATGAGGTATATATATATATATATATATATATATATGTGTGTGGAGAATTTTTATCTGAATGGTTGAGTGGGAACTTAGTCCAGGAAAGTCTCCCTACGGCAATTACCCAAAGCTCAACAGGGGAGGATAATGAGCACTTACTCTCGGGACGCAAACGCCCTGCTAATACTTTACTGCCATAGTTCACTAACCTTTCACCCTTAAATACAAAAGGAGGCAATTTTACTGTCCAGAGGCCGGAGAACTCCACACGTTAATTTCGAAATAATTTATGGCCTACTCTAGCTTTGTCAGGGCTAGAGTCATCTCACTCTAAGGCTCTGTTTCGATTCCGTCCCAGTGACCCCAGTGAGATGCTGTACAGGTATCTTACGTTAATGCAACTAGAGACAATAAAAAAAGGAGGGAACAGTGGAGTATAAAAGTATAAAGTAAAGTTAAATGGGGATCTTCACCTTCAAAGCACTAAGTTAAAGAGCGTACACTCGCTGATACCAACTTACCTGTTTAGAGTAGGTTACTCTCAACACCTTGGGTACTTCTGACCCGTCCCATATCATAAATGGTTAAGGATACCAAAATGTGTAATCTATTCCAAATGATTTATTACAAAAAAAAGGGATGGAAATAACTCGATGATTTTAACACAACAAATTTAAAAATTGGAAAAAATATCAGTAACTCAATTATAAGTTTTACATATGATAGAATGAATAAGTGAATTTACAACACAAAAAATTGAAAACGTTAAACGGAATTAACTCGTGGATTAAACCTCAACAGAATAAATAAGAGTCAAAAAACTCTGATCAACAATTTGTGCGGTGGCTGCTGTGAGGTCCCAACATGTGGTCAGTAACCTCAAGCAAATACCAAGATCAAAAAAATATGAGTACATTAATTTCCATGCACGCAGCCCGAAAGATGTAATGCCAAAATAATACCTAAACTTAACTTATGAGAAATTGAAACTTATCTAAAGGGGGAATGGCCATTAGTTAAACTCACAAGATTTTTATATGTTGTGGGCGGCCGTGTCCTAAATGTGGCGGTCTTCAATTTGCTCATTAGGCCTACATCACTTATTCTGCAGAGTCAACGGCCCCCACCAAGCTCTCCAACTAGCCCCCAAGACTGGAACCGACGTGCTGTAGAATTAGCAGCTATGCACTAACACTGGTCATCTGCTTGACCTCTTCTACGACGTATTCTTGGCTAGTTATTGTGTAAGGGGACAGGCTAGTGATGGGGAGTGGGAGCACGAGGTTGACATTGGAGCCTGACTGGGAAGCTCCGTTTCGTACCGTGGCCTGTATGTTTGTGAGGTCGAGTTCAGGTCAGCTGCGTCCTCATTCCTTCCCAAAAAAAAGCATATCTTGGTGCGTAGGCCTACAGTCTTGAGGTGCCAACTCTCATTTAGGACAGGCTCAAAAACCTTGTGCCTTGTGAATTTCAAGCAACACACTTATTTAGAATACAAGGAGAAATCTTGCAACTCCAGGGGGCAAAGATAATCCTAATTCTAAACAACTGGCATACAGAATAAAAATGAAACTAAAAGGTAATTTAGCAAGTCGGGCTTACGTGTGTGGACAACCATACCTCCTAGACTAGCAGACTTGAGTTGTAATTAAGAGATTTAAAATACTGTACCTAAATACTTACGGTAGAATAATGTATACAAACAACACAAAAGCATTAATCTTGGGACACTCGCTTAAGAAAGAGACATTACTCATATTTTTCCCTACCGTGACGTCACGAACAATAACAAAGTCTACGTATGAACTATGAAGAAGAAGAGTAGTGAAGAAAATTCTTCACAATATATATATATATATATATATATATATATATATATATATATATATATATATATATATATATATGTATATATACATATATATATATGTATATATACATATATATATATGTATATATATATATATATATATGTATATATATATATATATATATATATATATATATATATATATATATATATATATATATATATATATATATATATATATATATATATATATATATATATATATAATATATAATATACTGTATATATATCATTACACCACAGTCTTTACATTGCACTCCTCTTGCTGTTACATTGATCCTACCCATTTAGGGTTTTAAGTAAGTGAAGGTTGTAGGTTAGCCAGGGCACCAACCACCCGTTGAGATATTACCTCTAGAAGGTTATGGTGTCCTATGACTGGCCAGACATTACTACATTGGTTCGTTCTCTGGTTATGGTTCCCTTTCCCTTTGCCTATACATGCCGAATAGTCTAGCCAATTCTTTATAGAATCTCCTCTGTCCTCATATACTGGACAACACTGAGGCTACCAAACAGTTTTTCATCACCAAAGGGGTCAACTACTGACTGCTCTGTAATTGTTCAGTTTTTACTTTCCTCATGGTAAGGGTAGAAGAGACTCTTCACCTATGGTAAGCAGCTTTTCTAGGAGAAGGACACTCCAAAATCAAACCATTGTTCTCTAGTCTTGGGTAGTTCCATGGCCTCTCTACTAGAGTCTTCCATGTCTTGGGTTAGTTTTCTTGCTTGAGGCACACTATTCTATCTTATTTCTCTTCCTATTAAATTTTTTAGTTTATACAGGATATATATTTTAATTTTGTTACTTCTTTCCTTTACTCGCTGACCTATTTTCCCTATTGGAGCCCCTGGGCTTATAGCAATTTGCTTTTCCAACTAGGGTTGTAGCTTACCAAGTAATGATCATAATAATAATATATTGGTTTAAATTCCTCATAGTATTCCATGACCTGAAATTGACTGTTCTAAAATTTCGTAAATTTTAAAAGTATATTTCTTGACTCGTATCATAATGAAATTGGATTAATATGGTGAAGTGGTTTCCAATAGCTTACGATAGTTAGTACGCACGAATTAACAATTATTGTTAGTAAAAATAAAAATAGAATTTACATCAGTATAGCATTGCCACTCGACGTCAAATCGCTCCGGTTTTCTTTCGTTTGTTGTGAGAGAGAACTAGTAGATGGGGAACTGTATTAAACGGAAGTCGTCTTTTCTTGCTTCTCGTTATTCATGGGTGCATGTTATTCATATATTTGGTCTTAGTGTACTTCATATAATATTCTACATAATTCTAATAAACCTATAATGATTATCAATATCATTTTAGGTGTTATTCTCGACAGCAAATTTACTTTTGAGAAACACATTAGGTTTGTGTCTTCTTCAATTGCACAAAAAATTGGCTTATTGAGAAGGTCTTACAAGATTTTCGGTGATGAATCTATTCTGAAGAAGTGTTTTAATTCTTTTATTCTCCCTTGTTTTGAGTATTGTTCTCCTGTCTGGTGTTCAGCTGCTGATTCTCATTTTAATTTGTTGGACAGAAACATACGGTCCATTAAATTTCTTATTCCTGATCTAGATATTAATCTTTGGACCGTCGTTCAATTAGTTCATTATGCATGTTGCATAAGATTTTTCATAACTCTGACCATCCTTGTACATTCAGATCTCCCTGGACAATTCTATCCTGTTCGTAATACTAGGCAGGCAGTTAATTCTAATAGCCAGGCCTTCTCCATCATAAGGCTCAATACTACACAGTATTCTAGAAGTTTTATTCCAGCTGTTACCAAGTTGTGGAATGATCTTCCTAATCGGGTAATTGAATCAGTTGAACTTTAAAAGTTCAAAGTTGGAGCAATAGTTTTTATGTTGACCAGGCTGACATGAGTGTTTTTATAGTTTATATATGACATATGTTTTTGACGTTGTTAATAGTTTATATAGGACATATCTGTTTTGACGCGTAAGTTAATACTAGTACGACCACCTGGTTAAATACTTTTCTTTTTATAGAAAGTGGCATTTTACTTCATAATATTTTGTTGAAAAGTGCTCCATCTCATGTTTATCATTCTTTTATTTCGCTCTCATGTCTTTGGGAAAACACCTGCTGTCTGTCTCGGATACATATATTCATCAGCAATCTCCGTAGGTTCGTCCATAACCTTTTTTGTTGTCTGCATTTTCCTTTAACATTGTCCATCATTTGTATTTGTGTGTGTGCGTATATGTATTTGTATGTGTGTGTGGGAGTGTTCATGTGTATAATTTTCATCACGATGAAGGGTTTGTGGCTTCAAACCCCGTGCCTTCGGCTATTTTGGTGACTCATTACATTCTCAACGGTTAAGATGCAATCATTTTCTATGCCATTATCCGTATGAGATTAGGCTCATCTGCCATTTAATTGGTATTTTCTCCTCCTCATGCGATTTACAACCTTTTCCTAGGCTCTCCACTGCCTTGAAGTACTGTATATCTGCACCCCAAACAATTTTATTAAATAACTGGTGGCCAAAAAAGGAAGAAGTGTATAATTTAGATCTTTTAGGAGGTGTTAGAAGTCCATTCAAAATTAGATAGATGGCGTGATGGAAGTGTTGGAAGGGGTCTAGGCATCCAGAAATTTTTAGTGTCTGCAAGACCGGGTGAATTTTAGTGTATTTAAGGGTGATCGGACTTCATATAAGCCATTTTGTAGGTATATGGAGCTATTAATGATGTGGAGGTTTTACTTTCCAGATGGTTTCTCCCATGAATCAGCGATTAAAGAATGACTGAGACAGTTCAGTAACAGTTATATATATTTTTGGAACGAGGTCCTATGAAGGGGGAATACTTAATCCTTATCGTTATAATTAATAATAATCCTGATCGTTATAATATATATATATATATATATATATGTATATGTATATATATATATATATATGTGTATATATATATGTATATATGTATATATGTATATATATATATATGTGTGTGTGTATATATATATATATATATGTATATGTATATGTATATGTATATGTATATATATATATATATATATATGTATATATATATATATATATATGTATATGTATATGTATATGTATATGTATATGTATATGTATATGTATATGTATATGTATATGTATATGTATATGTGTGTATATATATATATATATATATATATTGTAGATGTATGTCAAATGGCCTTCATCGTACGTAGCCTACAATTATTTGGTTTTTTGCCCTGTTGAAAATGCAGGGAGCGTTGTCTCCCCTTTAGTTCCGTATGTTTTCTTCATTTTCTATGAGAGGTTTCAGCCGAGACTATTATAAAGGTCAAGAGTTGTTAACCTTCACACAAATTTTTCCTTTTAAATCTACATCCGTTATTGGAAGTACTGTATATGTTTGTACGATATTTTATCACATTTTGCAAGTTAATTTGTTGGTGTCCTGGAAACCTATGCATATAGTAAATGGGAATGTTGATTTAAAGATTAATCCTGGAATAGAACAAGGTTTCACTTAGTCATAAAAAAATTGGTCTTTTATCATGAAAACGAAGTTTCAATGATTACAAACCTATTATATAAATGAGAGAGAGAGAGAGAGAGAGAGAGAGAGAGGGAGAGGCCTTGAGTCATTGATGAGGTCACCCTGGGTCACTCCATGTACCCTGATACTCTGCCTTTGGAATATGAACGAGAAACTCCCACTGCTGACGATGCTAACGAATTCCTTGTTTCATCCTACTCTCCTTGTCTTTGTAGCACATGTATGCTTTTTCTCAGTCCATCATGTTCTTTAGCTTTAAACTTTTTATCACCTTTGATATTTGGAACTAGAAGTTACCGGAGGTATTATATAAGGAATACTTTTTAAATGAAGAATGTAAGGATCATTAAGAGTGCCTTGGTTTCAGTGCAATTTTTATACATTGAGTAAATGTTACATGATTGAGGTTTATTTATCTCCAACTGCTTATTGACTGGTTACGTCATTGATAGTTACGTTCAGTAGAGGTTGTTGTTTGTAGAAAAAGGTTATAAATAATTACACTTCTCAAGGGTGGGTGAGATGCAACTGAGGCTCATCAAAGTATAGTTTAAGGATGTTATTTGCGTGCTGCCGAGTTTACCTTAACCGGTCCTTTTCTAAACTTCTATATCCCCACAAATTTTCTTATCCTAATTGGTGGATGCATTTCGTCCATCATTGTTAAACCCTACTTGCTATTCTATATTAATTTTCGGTATGGGTAAGAGGAAGCCTTATCCCATTGAACCTTTTATAAAGATGGTGTCTGATTATTTTTTCTGTAATATTTTATAATGGTTAGCTATTCTATTCAATCCTCATCCTTCTTTAGTGTTTATTCCTCAGGACACACTATTTTCACTAGTGCTGACACGCTTCCAGTTGCTGCCAAAAAAAGTTGATTAGTAACGCTAATTGGGTTATGAGAATTCATGCACTCTTGCATCGTTAAGAATTGCAAGAATTGGTCTGAAGTGTGATCACTTATTAGGTTTGAAAGGTTTTACTAATGAATTATGTTTTTTGTGGTGTTCTGTGAGTCAGACTGATGACTGTCGGAAGAATGTAATCGGTATTTGACGCACCAATTAAAGCATATTTTTGAAGCACTCTGTAAATAGTGATTTACTGCGCATTTTGGATTTCTTTATTTCAGCTCTCCCAGGGGGGTTTTCATTTTGAATTGAATAATCTTAACCCCCAAAAAATAAAGGGACATAGTTTACAAATTATTCCTCAACGAATGAGTATAAACTAAAGAATACACATTGTTTATGGAATGTTACAATCACAAGAAGCATTTAATATCTGTATACCGAGAGACTCCTCATCACTTTAACATAAAAAGTATCTATATATTTTTTTTTTTTTTTTTTTTTTTTGTTACATCCAGCTATTGCAAGTAATTCAAGCCTCAAATATTGCATAGTGGTGACCGGCTGCTGTAAGGTTGATTTCCTCTGGTAGTTTCATCATTGATATGTAAATGAGGCAAACTGGGCAAATCTGCCAGATTAGTAGATCGGAAGAAATTTGCCTCAAATATTGTTTGCTCAAACCCAAAAGGAATTAAGAGGGTTAGTGGAGCTGCAGGAAATCACTTGATTTGTATAGGGAGTCTTATAGCGCGCGCTCGCACACACACACACACACACACA
Organism: Palaemon carinicauda; assembly: GCF_036898095.1. Lineage (NCBI taxonomy): Eukaryota > Metazoa > Arthropoda > Malacostraca > Decapoda > Palaemonidae > Palaemon > Palaemon carinicauda. The sequence continues at coordinate 140,402,634 of NC_090732.1, read as the reverse complement.
TTATCTTTGATGGTTGAGCATTACTTCGTTAAGGTCATCCCGTTTGTATCAATTAGTTTTTGAGGAGAGAGATTCAAATTTGCTCAGAACGCGCCCATCTGTTTCTTCTCAGCCTGCCGGCACTGAGATAAGAAAATCTTTTATATTGGTTGGGACGTTTTGATTAGTCTGACTGCCTATTTATGCAGAAAGGCCCACTTGCTGATTTTGGGCACAAATAATAAAATGTTATCCACATTGTTTATCTCCCACTCCTTCTGAATTATCCTAATTTGTCGAAGTTCAACTCTCTATGCCTAAAGATACGTGATATATTTCAGTTCGTTAAAAGGTTTGAATGAGTAGTTAGTTTATTTGCCGAGTAATCTAACTATAATACCAACATCTCAACGAATGATAATGGTATTAGGCTACATATGAATTCATTAACGTCTTAAATTGAATCGATTATCTCAACCAAATTGAATTGTACAAGAAGGTAAACTTCACCGTTTTCATAATTGGTCCTCAAACATTCCTTTTTTTTTTTACATTATTGTTGGCTCAATAAAGTTACTTAAGGTCTGCATAGCATCTAAGAACGATTTCAAACCACTTAAAAGTTATTGATAACTTTTTCCAAATTAGCTATTTGTCTGCCATCATTGTTCATTGTCTTAAATTTCTATTACGTCGTTGGATTACAGGAGAGAAATCTCCGAACCGAATGTCACTTGAACCTGAATTATGTATGCAATGTATAATCAAAAGGACATGTCGCAAAAGTATATCGAATTACAACTTATCCCCTGGAGAACAGATTGTAAGGGGAGGGCGGGAGAGGCCGATTACTCTAGTTCCAAAGACTGAACTCTGAAGGGAAGGTCTAAAGGAAGTTTAATTGCCAGAATCATTCGTTACAGAGTGAAAGTACGATTGGGTCTCCTAATTTTCACCTCCAGCTGTCTATTGTTTGGGTGTCTGGGATTGTTTATAGCACGAGAGAGAGAGAGAGAGAGAGAGAGAGAGAGAGAGAGAGAACTCAGCATATATTGCCTGTCTCATCTGGGATATTTACTGCCAATTTCATTACATTTGAGATAAACAGATAGCAGAAATAGAATTAAGGCCCTTTTCTATTGCTCGTTTTATACCATATTTTTTCATAATTATAAGGCTTTCATAAACAACCATGTTGACTGCGATATACAAGTAGTGTCGTAAAAATAGTAGTTTTAAATTCTTAAATGATAAATTTTTATAGAATCTCTCTCTCTCTCTCTCTCTCTCTCTCTCTCTCTGCTTTCAGTAGTTCGTTTAGCTGGCAATGCTATGGCACCGAGTTCGATTCTCGGACCGGACAAAGAGGTACAGATTGGCGTATTCCTAAAAATTGAAAATGCCTTTGTTTATCAAGCAGACCGTTGCTGATCGCAGCGGGTGGAGGAATAAAGTGAGAAGAAACCATCCAAACGGGAGGACTTTGTCGAGGTAATCCTCATCTTACGGCGGTAAATCCATATAAAACACTTTCAAGAGATTCTGTGTGTGTGTTTATAAGAGTATATGACTAGTATTTGCGTACGTATTTACTGAATGTATTACCAAGGGATTACAACGGAATCTTTACTGAGGATGGAGAAACCTATATTGCATGTTTATGAATACGAACTTGAAGCAGAGTTTTCTTTGGTTGAAAATGACCATGAAAAATTGCACTTCGCCTGTGAAAGATCATAATAATTTTTTTTTTTTTTTTTTTTTTTTTTTTTTAGAGAGAGAGAGAGAGAGAGAGAGAGAGAGAGAGAGAGAGAGATTTGGCATGTCCCTCCTCTCGCTCTCGGAGCATAAAGATGTAATGCCAGTCCGCACCATTAATAACTTCCATTGCAGTCGATATTTTACTTTTCCCACTTTAAAGTGGAATATTTCACTCCTCGATGCGACTTTTCAGGATTGATAATGATTGGGGGGAGGGGGGGATCTTTACAGCAAAGTAGGCAAGGTTGATGTAATATTGAGGATTGTTAGCATAATGTCATTAGTAAGTACAGTGTGTTTAGCACTTGTGTATTATACGTTAATAGTAAATGTTTGGATAAAGGAATGAAAGGCTTATTGAGAGACGAAAGAAGATTTATTGATAACGAAACTGGTTACGCGAGAAAAACTTCTCCCATATTAAAAAAGAAAAGGATTTGAAAAAATAGGAAGAATATTAACCTAGCATTTACAATTAGAATAGTTGAGATACCGGGTTTTTTAGTATAGGAATGAGAAAAAAATTGTATACCGCATGGAAAGTTTGTTGTAACAATTAGAACTAATGAAGAGGTTTATTGCAGAAGATTTTTAACTTTAATGTTCTTTTTTGCTGGGTTTAAATTTTGATGGGCAGTATTGTATTAACATTTTATATTCTGTTTTTAGCAACCATTCCATCGTCATTTATAAGGCTATAATTTTCATGCGCAAATAACTTGTAAATATTGTTCTTATATCTTCAAGATTAAAGCAAATCATCAGTAACATATAAATATAAATATGTAAAGTTGATTCTTAAATATTCCATTGCATGACCAGTATAATGAAAGGACTTTTAATGAATTAAACTTTCAACTTGTAACCCCCCCTCTCTCTCTCTCTCTCTCTCTCTCTCTCTCTCTCTTATCTGTATATATAATGTGCATGTATATATATATATATATATATATATTAGTTTGATTCACAAATATTCCCATTACAGGACTAGTACTGTATAGTGAAGGAGATATTTAATGAAATCCCATTCAACTCGCAATCTCTCTCTCTCTCTCTCTCTCTCTCTCTCTCTCTCTCTTAATTGTATCTATCTTCATACCTTTGTTAATTCTCTCTTATACTCCCATTGATACGCCCCGTTCACATCCTTTGTGTTGCCTGAATATTTTGGGTCACAGCTTTATTTTCCTCTTCCATTGAAATTTGGGAGTGGCAGGGCGAATGTGTTCAGCGTTTAGCTCCATGAAATGGATATGAGGCTTTGGATTTCCTTTTTTCACGTGAGCTTCACGTTTCATTCATATGTTAGTAGGTGAATATGGCTTATATTTGTCCTATTAATTATTGGTTTAACAGTAACTGCTCTTTTTTTTCCCTCGGAAGCCATCCCATTGTGAGACAGGCGGGGGTTTCTTTAAAGAAAATCTTCCGTTGTAATTCCGTTGAGCTCTGTGGTGTGATTTAATAGCACTATTCAAACCATGTACTCTAAGTTAACGGTCAGTTAACAGGTCTAATGAAAGCCTTTAACCAAACGGCGCAGCTTTGTAGCCCAGGAAATTCGTGACGTCACAACCGAGAATTTCTCAAATCGCTTGGTGTGGAAAATTATATCTAATTTCTCAGAATTACATTAGTATTTATATTACCCTTTTCACTGGTTATATGGTCGGCAATGTATCAGTACATTCGAGCCTTTCACAGGAATGCTATAAATTATGGTCCCGTATTTTTATAACGGTGCGAACTACCTTTGATGTTTATTGGTAGTCTTATCGCTGGTGGGCAAGCTCCTTTATATTATTAGTGTGTGTGCGGGCGTTTGTGTGTTGCCCCGACTGATAGAAAACTAATTACTGGAGAAAATTGGTGGAAATTACATTCTTTTGATTTTTAATTAGGAATAAGATATTTGGGTGCTACTATAGCGTGAGGTCTACCACACTATAGTGTGAGGTCTACCTCCCATTAGCACTATAGCGTGAGGTCTACCGCTGAATTATTCGCCCCTCATAGATAAGACACATTTCATACATTTGTTTAAGCAATAAACACTCAATTTAAACATATTTTAGAAATGTCTTGAAATGATAATTGGAATTTTAATTACAATGAAAAAAAATCATAAAGGTAAAAATAAACATGTTATCATATATTTCCATATTTATTCTAGCGATACAAAACAATAAACACTTAACTTGAACATATCTTAGAAATGACTTAAATAGGGAATTGGATTTCTAATTACATTAAAAAAAAAAAAAGAATAAAGGTAAAAATAAACATGTTATCGGTCTACTGCTAAATTATTCGTCCCTCATAGATAAAACACATTTCATACATTTGTTTAAGCAATAAACACTTCATTTAAACTTATCTTAGAAATTACTTAAATAGATAATTGGATTTCTAATTACATTAAAAAAGGAATAAAGGTAAAAATAAACATGTTATCATATATTTCCATACATTTATCCTAGCGGTACACACTTCGTACATCTAAGAAAGACAAGTAGATCATTGGAATTTTTTCTCACCACCTTCCAGCAAAAATAAAGATGAGACTGGAACAGCTGACGACCAACACCTCGCATTAATCTCTTCAGAATCACCGTTTTAGCGTCCAACCACGATCGCTCAATTGCCTGTGTGTGTGCTCCTGTCGCTGGATCCCCATTATATTGCTGGTGGTTCACTGTAGAATGCTAGTACCCAATGGCATTTAGGTTGCGGAAGGTCCAAGCTTGTCGCGTGGTAGACCTCACCCTCCGCCTGGGTAGGCGACATATGGCGGTAGACCTCACGCTATAGTAGCACCGATATTTGTGTGATGTTTTGAACTTTGTTTTTCCCATAGTTAATTGGCCTATATTTGGAAGCTTAGTTCATACCTGCTGAAAGACTTGGTCTCTATATAACGAATTAATAAAAAAAAAAAATATCCTGAAACAGTCCGCTCTCTGTACTTTGATCATTTGCTTTATCAATAATAACCTAAATCAAAGGAAAATTACTAACTAGGAGATATGGCATACACGTAGCCACATCTTTACTGGGTCAGTCCACTGAGATCTTTGGTCAAATCCTATTAAATGGTTCAAGATTAGCTTCCGCGTTCATTGTCTCGTACAATAGCCAGCCTTCCATAAACACCATGGAGTCGTGAAGAGTTCCCTGCGTCGTGTTCTTCGCCAAGAAGAAAGAGTAATGGCATATAATGTCATAAGTTTTTTAAATGTTAAATTTGGAGTTGACCAAGCAATCAGACGTCTCTCAGATGCAACCAAGATATCAAAAACGACCTTATTTCAGATTTGCAAGGAAGCAAAGGAAACAGAGGAAGAATTTAGAGAATCTATTTTTAGGGAAAAGAAAAGAAAAAAGTCGAAAACCGTAACAAATGTGGATGATTTTGATCGAGGAGTTATAGGACAAACTGAGCTAGAAATTTATGCAAAAAACTAAATTCCAACTATCGAAAAAGTTTTACCAGAAGTTAGGGAAAATATTGGCTTTGGCAAAGAATCCTTTCGAAAATTACGGCTGAACAAACATGGTTTAAACCCTCCGGACTACCTTACAAAATGTGAGTGACATGAAATTATAAAATCAAGGAAAAACTCACGAGAACCAAAATATGTAATCGATGACATAGCCATTCGAAATGGTCACCAGATTTTATGCTTACACCCTTACCATTACCAGTATAACCCAATTGAGTTGATATGGGCTCAGGTGAGGAAATATGTTGCGTCAAGAAACTATTTCAGAATGAAGTACCTGATGGAACTTTTGCGTGAAGCTTTGGAATCCATCACCACTGAAAATTGGGTCAAGGCTATTAAGCATAACTGATAACATTATAAAGGAAGACATGAAAAATGACGTCTGTATTAACGAATTCATTGAATTATTTGTGATAGAACTAACTTCATCTGACGAAGAATCACCATAACCACGTTTTATAACTGAACCTTTGTTGTTTAAAAAAAATCCATTAATTATATTCTAAAACAATACCATCACCGATGTAAATATACTATATTAAACTTAGTTGATTAAATCCATTGTGTAGAAATCTGTCTTCTAATAATCAATCAGAATTGAGAAATTAGTTTATTTGATATCAAATTTAAGATATCTGTTTGTGATAGTCTTTTTATAACAAATTTTTTCTTTGTTATTTCTAAGAGTTTCAACTTTGTTGTCACCACGTGGTTGAAAACAAAAATAGCGAAGGAAACAATTTAAAGAGTATCAAATTAAAGGATTATATCCTTAGACTGTTCAAATTCGGCTGACCCTTTTCTCCTTTTCTTGACTCGCCCATTAGATTAAAGCAGTCAAGCCAGGTGTGCTTAAATGACCCAAGAGAACTGGCAACGCCGCTAATGGGCTCAGAGTTCGCTCCTAAAATGGTTTGACTATAGTCTTAGGTAGTACTATAGCCTCTATCATGGTTTTCCGCCGTCTTGGATTAGAGTTCTTTTGCTTTAGACACTGTTGTCTGTGGGAAATGTGAGAGTCCGTATATATATATATATATATATATATATATATATATATATATATATATATATATATATATATATATATATATATATACACAGTATATACAAGTCTATTGGTTGTTTGACAATTTTTTAAAACCATCCGAGATGACTTATTGGTATATAGATTTATATACATAAAATTAAATATTATATAAAAAGAAAAGACAAAAACATGCTTTTGTCAATGTATATATAGAAATCTCATTTATTTTCAGCTATTGCGGGCTTGATCACTAAAGATATGTAGAACTATCAGTACCAGTGAAGTAGGGAATAGAATTTTCATAGTTAGAAAAGGAAATTTCATAATTATTTAGGGTACCGTTAAAACTGTAAAAACTACCTTGTCGATCCTTCAATTAATTGGAAATATGTCCTGAAGTCATGAAGGAAACTTTTTCAAGTTACAACAGTGATAAAACAAGACAAAAAATCGTTTACAAAATCTGGAATTTCGTTTAGTAATCGTAGATAGTATGCTGAATAACATTCTTTTCCCCTCCCAATCTGAGAAAGCCTGTAACCCCTGATGACACAGAAAATATGAAGATAAACAGATAGAATCGACGGGTAAAAAGGTAATGCCTTTTCATTGGGAATAAATAGTGTAATTTTCGATCTAGTTATCACATAAGAAAAGTATTTGATGGAACACAATTTAATTACGGATTATTCTCCCTCTCTCTCTCTCTCTCTCCTCTCTCTCTCTCTCTCTCTCTCTCTCTCTCTCTCTCTCTCTCTCTCTCTCTCTCACACACACACATAGGATGTCCCCTTTATTTAGCTCGCCAGCCCTTACGAGCTACGTATGGAGCACTATTTTACCAGGGGGCAGAGGAAGTTGACCTTTCCATTACCTCAAATTATAACGAAATATATTTTCTGTAAGATTTAATTTTGTGGATTCGCATTTCTTATTTGTTGTGTGTTTGGGGGGGGGGAGATTTGTCACAACCAACTATAGATTCTTTACATTTCGAGAAGATATTTATTCATTGCTAAGGTTACATCTATTCACATTGAAAATATATCCGTTTCTTTTTATCTGAAGATATTAGGATTATAATATGACTAATTTTTTATTTTCTTGTGGAGGTTAATGTTATTGGTAACAAGTGTACCCGAGCCGATAAAAAATAACGTCTCAATTAGATAAATATGCACGCGCACATTCAACCGGCTGGTTCGGCAATTCGTGGGAGTGTATGGTTTCAGAGAGTACCTCTCGGATTACTCCTTCTCACCAAGGTATTACTACTCCCTCTCCCTTTGAGCGCGACAGGATGTTTGTTTATTTGTTTATGTATATGTATAAATATGTATATGTACATATGCACCGTATATGTATGTGTATATATGCGTGTATAAATATGTATATGTACATATGCACCGTATATGTACGTGTATATATGCGTGTGTATATATATACATATATATATATATATATATATATATATATGCATATATATATATGCATATGTATATGTGTATATAATATATATATATATATATATATATATATATATATATATATATATATATTTACAGTGTATATATATATATATATATGCATGTGTGTATATATGTGTGTTTGTGTATATATATATATGTATGTGTGTATATATGTGCATGTGTGTATATAATGTGTATGTGTATACATATGTCAATCAATCAATCAATATACCAAGGCACTTCCCCCAATTTTGGGGGGTAGCCGACACCAACAACGAAACAAAACAAAAAGGGGACCTCTACTCTCTATGTTCCTTCAGCCTAATCAGGGACTCAACCGAGTTCAGCTGGTACTGCTAGGGTGCCACAGCCCAACCTCCCACATTTCCACCACAGATGAAGCTTCATAATGCTGACTCCCCTACTGCTGCTACCTCCGCGGTCATCTAAGGCACCGGAGGAAGCAGCAGGGCCTACTGGAACTGCGTCACAATCGCTCGCCATTCATTCCTATTTCTAGCACGCTCTCTTGCCTCTCTCACATCTATCCTCCTATCACCCAGAGCTTTCTTCACACCATCCATCCACCCAAACCTTGGCCTTCCTCTTGTACTTCTCCCATCAACTCTTGCATTCATCACCTTCTTTAGCAGACAACCACTTTCCATTCTCTCAACATGGCCAAACCACCTCAACACATTCATATCCACTCTAGCCGCTAACTCATTTCTTACACCCGTTCTCTCCCTCACCACTTCGTTCCTAACCCTATCTACTCGAGATACACCAGCCATACTCCTTAGACACTTCATCTCAAACACATTCAATTTCTGTCTCTCCCTCACTTTCATTCCCCACGACTCCGATCCATACATCACAGTTGGTACAATCACTTTCTCATACAGAACTCTCTTTACATTCATGCCCAACCCTCTATTTTTTACTACCCCCCTTAACTGCCCCCAACACTTTGCAACCTTCATTCACTCTCTGACGTACATCTGCTTCCACTCCACCATTTGCTGCAACAACAGACCCCAAGTACTTAAACTGATCCACCTCCTCAAGTAACTCTCCATTCAACATGACATTCAACCTTGCACCACCTTCCCTTCTCGTACATCTCATAACCTTACTCTTACCCACATTGACTCTCAATTTCCTTCTCTCACACAACCTTCCAAATTCTGTCACTAGTCGGTCAAGCTTCTCTTCTGTGTCTGCTACCAGTACAGTATCATCCGCAAACAACAACTGATTTACCTCCCATTCATGGTCATTCTCGCCTACCAGTTTTAATCCTCGTCCAAGCACTCGAGCATTCACCTCTCTCACCACTCCATCAACATACAAGTTAAACAACCACGGCGACTTCACACATCCCTGTCTCAGCCCCACTCTCACCGGAAACCAATCACTCACTTCATTTCCTATTCTAACACATGCTTTACTACCTTCGTATAAACTTTTCACTGCTTGCAACAACCTTCCACCAACTCCATATAACCTCGTCACATTCCACATTGCTTCCCTATCAACTCTATCATATGCTTTCTCCAGATCCATAAACGCAACATACACCTCCTTACCTTTTGCTAAATATTTCTCGCATATCTGCCTAACTGTAAAAATCTGATTCATACAACCCCTACCTCTTCTAAAACCACCCTGTACTTCCAAGATTGCATTCTCTGTTTTATCCTTAATCCTATTAATCAATACTCTACCATACACTTTTCCAACTACACTCAACAAACTAATACCTCTTGAATTACAACACTCATGCACATCTCCCTTACCCTTATATAGTGGTACAATACATGCACAAACCCAATCTACTGGTACCATTGACAACACAAAACACATATTAAACAATCTCACCAACCATTCAAGTACAGTCACACCCCCTTCCTTCAACATATGTATGTTTGTATATATGTTTAATGTATATATATATTTATGTTTGTATATATATATATATATATATATATATATATATATATATATATATATATATATATATGTGTGTGTGTGTGTGTGTATTATGTGCATATATATGTGTATATACATATTTATGTGTGTATATATGTGTATATATATGTATGTGTATATGCATATATATATATATATATATATATATATATATATATATATATATATATTATATATATATATACATATTTGTATGTGTATATATATGTGTATGTGTACAGTATATACATATGTATGTGTATATATGTGTATATATATGTATTTATGCATGTTAAAGAGTGTATATATGTGTGTATATATATGTATATGTGTGTATAGATATGTATATGTGTATATAC
>NC_090732.1:140377559-140390059 GCF_036898095.1 Palaemon carinicauda | reverse complement strand
ATACAGATATATCCGGAATTATCTTTTTCCGTGTAACCCAGGGATTTAATTTATTTCATTTTTCTTATACAGTATAATATATAACATAATTTATAGATATTGTCGAACAGTTTCATTACTACAGCAATGAAGATGATACTTCTTTCGAAGGATTTTGTATTACCGAGTAAACCGAAGATTATTTTAAATGTGTGTGTTATTTGAAAATAAGGTAAAAATCACGGAAGAATAAAGCAAAGTCCTGTTATATATGGTATGTAATAGTGTATGTAGATTACATGAAAAATGTACCCGTTTACGATTTAATGAAATAATCACAATGAATAGAATTGTACATGTACATGATACCTCCACCAACGAAATTGGGAGTTTTTTTTGTTTTATCCCACATTTGTGTACTTAATATTGTTTGTTTGTGAACACCTTCCTGGACACAGTTTTAATCGTAGAGTAATACTTTCATAGATTAACTGTAATGTAAAAAGCTGGAAATTATTAAATTTACGTAGTCAGCCACAAGTTTGGACATCATTGTCACAGACTTCAAACTTGATTCATATTTGATTGTATATAAATCCATGCCAATTAATACATGTTTATGGTCAGATGTCGAGTCGAAGGTCAAGCAAAAGGTCAAATTTCGGTCATCAACCATACGGAAACAATTTTATACGTAAAATAATGAAACTTGCAGGGATTTTAAAATGTGATATACAGAGCTTGAAATGATTAAATTTTGGAAGGTCAAAGATCAAGGTCACGGACGAGCAAAACTTTCAAAATCAGTCTAAAAGGTCAAGAAATTAGCCCCCTTGTTGGAGGTCTACGCTTTACTGGGTGCCCCTCTAGTTATTTAAGAAAAAAAAAAAAAAAAACTCATGACAAGTATACGTGTTTGCTTAAGAAATAGAAAGATTCAATCTTCCAGTTGCCGAATAAAATAGAATAAACTAATAATGTTTGACAGACAATAGACTTTGTGGGTTGGCGTGTATACATTGAAGTATCCATATCCATTGTTGCTTATTCCTAAGCCTCGCATATACAAAATTCCCGGAGGCGGAATAGTGGGGCGATATACCACGTCCCTTGGGTTTGGGGGATAACGCCAATAGAATAAAATAAACAAGATTACGGTGGGATCAAAATGGGAAAAGCCACGCTGGTTTATTTCATTTCCCGGCGACATTTTCTCTACATTTTTGTGCTTTCGTTCTCCGAGTAGAAATGCGGGCGGCGGTTGTTGGCTGAAGGGGATTGCTTGCTGTCACGGAGACTGGCAGTGTTTTTCTCGCGTTTTCAGAGTTTACCAAATATTTCCATTTCTTCAGAGATTGTGGCTTTTTGTAGTTTCTCCCCTCGTGTTCTAATGTGCTATATTTTCCTAGAGAAGTTTGCCATGAATTTTGGAAGCCATACTTATTTTGAAAAAAGCTTATTATGGTGTGAAATTATATAATACGTTTGGCAATGTGTGGCTTGTTTTGCTGTGTGTTTTCTAAATATATTGTTTTGTAGTTCCCACAAACCCTTTGTGACTGTAGTTCTTTTTTTAATTTACTTCTTTTTATCTGTGAATTCTGTTTTTGTCTTTTCGTATGTGTTTTCATGATGAAATCTGCCTTATTATGTCATGTTCTTTTCTATTTAAAATTTCCTTCATTCTCGTGGATCTGTAATTTCTCAAACCTTTCTTTTTCTATTTTTGTCATGGCAGTCTAATTTATCTTTTATCTTTCTTTCATGCATTTCGTCTCTTTAAGATAATATTTTAAGTTCAAGTGTCTGATGAAATTGAGGAGCTGAAGAGGTCCACTCGTTAAGATGAATGATTTTGTATTTTGTTTTATTCACTTGGTCCCTCACGCTTTATTTTAACATAATCAGTACCAAGCGTTTCGTCAGCTTTATTCATATAGCTGTAATTGTTGCTGATGTTAAATTAGTCATGTATTTCTTTTTAAGTAATCTTTTGCCAGCTGATATAGAATTATCCATGTTTCTCCATAAGAATATAACATTTAAGTTCTATTACTCTTAGGAGACTTTTATTTTTTCAGGAAGCTGGAATCGAAGGGAAAGTTAAATGGCAATTGTGAATAGAAATTTAGTAAATTTCACTTTAATTATTAGAAATAGATAAAAAAGGTTGAGGTAGATCAAACAGCTAATACTGGAACTTCAATTAAACTTTTTTTGACCATATACATTTCAGAGAGATTATTTCAGAACCGAAAAAAATAGATGCATATTTTGTCCAATAAAGCTGTGCATAATACATTCCTAACTAGGTAAGGTTATTTGATTTTTTATTAGAATTATTTCTCCAAGGGTAAAGTTATAGGGGAACATCAACGCTATATGAACGGCTTGCTAGAGGGTCACCCCAAATATACACAAGGATGGATGATTGATTTTTGAGAATCGTCTGACTTATCACTGTTATAAGATTTTCCTCCAAAAGTAAAGAACATTCCAATCTTTTCCTGTTTCATGTGTGCAGTTTTATGGACCTTCAACAATGGTGGGCCGTTGAATACTGTTATCACAATTTTCGTTATCACTGTATCGTTGGATCATATTTTGATATTTTCTCGTCTTTGTATTCCTACTACAGAAGTCTCGATTTGGAGGTAGTTTTTTTTTTTTTTCTGACCTACCTACCTTTCAAGTTTTGAGTTTGCTGTTTGACTTAGTCATAAAAATAAGGCTTTTCTTTATTGCTTCTGTAATACGAATATTGTTCGGGTATTATTGATTTATAATGTATATATTATACCTTAGCAAGTTTATCCAAGGGTTTAAATCGATATATAACAACAGATGCTGGGTATGTGTTATTTTGAAGGGAAGATCTGTGCCAAAGGAGGGGATTTTGTGTGTGTGTGTGTGTGTGTGTGTGTGTGAGAATGTGTGTTTGTGTTTGTAAGAGTCTTAGGCTTTACAAAATGGGGCAGGAGTTATTTTTGTTTGGTGGAACACTGAAATGAAGATGAATGACAGAGGTCAGTCTCGTATGGTTGTAGAATGAAAAGAAAAAGTGTGTAGATTTGTCTATGGTCATTATTCCCCTTTGTGAAATATTAATTTGCAACGATAGCCAGTTTTATTTTTGTGTAAAGTTTGTAATACCAATTCTCCTGAATAACTTAATTTTTTTTTATGATAAAAACTAGTCAGGGTGGCATAAAACTGGGGCCTAATTGACCTATGTAGTATTTGTGTACATCTTTGAAATATGTCTGAATTATAAATTTTGTTTAACTGTATGCATAGTTGTGTATCTGATTTGCAAATAACGAGAGGAGAGAATGAAAGGTGGGATTCATTTTCAACTTTCAAGTTATTGGGGGATGTAACAATATATTTTTTTCTCAGGCTAAACAATCGTGTGATTTAACTTTTTGAACTTCAGAAATACGTTGTCTATAAAGGAAAATAGAAATAGTAAATTGTAATTGTATTGTTTTGAGATGGAAGCGTTATCTAATCGAATTTTGAAATACGATTTTATCATGACAAGAAGAATCAAATACAGCTGGTAACAGCACTAGGAACTCTAGTCAGATTGGCACCCCGGTGTTCATTGCAATAAAAAATACAATTGAAATATCTTGCCGACTGATACGATTTATTTGCCATATTTTTAAATCGTTATGTAGATATAAGGAAAGTAGAGACATGACTCTCCGTATTTGCATAACTTCTTTGCTTTTTTATCACATGAAACAAATATAGAATTTAAAAATAAAATAGTTTTCGTGGTTTGTGTAAACAGAGGATGTTTTGATTATGACGTTTGACCTTTCCCTTGCATATTGTTCGGCTAATCTCGTGCGCTTGCAGATTACAAAACCAATATTTTGACATTCAAGTGTAACACTCCAAACACAGGCTCAGGCTGTTCTGATGCTTATCAGTGTGGCACGTGTATTTTCATTTTTATTTTTTTTCTCCTGATTTTTGTCGTAGATTTTTTTTTCTATTAAGGGACGAGAGAAAAGAAAGATGCGATGAGAAGGTAATTATTTGAAAACGGAGCAGTCAAAAGACTGTTGATAATCAAGACTAGTTGCCCAGGTTTATTATTTTGTTGTTTCGTGTGTGTTGAACGTGTCCAGTGTTTGTCATACTTCACGCTATGAATTTCCTGGATGAGTTGCGTATGATAGACGACCATTGCGCAGATTAATGCAGCATTCTGAAAAGTTTTGATAACCTTAGTAGCTTGTATAATTTTTCTTCAACGGAATTATATATTTTTGTAGATTATTTTACTAAACAATTAGATTCAACATAGCAACGTGTTCAAAATTATTTTCAGCTGTATTATACATAATACATAATTGTGAATTCTTTCTTTAAATATATTTAAAGGTTTTATTTAGTTGTGAAAGATGAAATTTTCAATATTTTTTTTTTTTTAGTTTATGCCATATTTATGGAGAAATCCACGGCTTCGTCGTTTTAATGTACTTTATATTGTCAGGATATAGCGAATGGAATTTCAATTGATTCCAAGATTAAATTTCATGTAAATTATTGTTAATAAATCTTCATTGAATACTATTTTTAGTAATGACGCGAATGAAGGTCTTCAGGTTATAGCTGGAGCTCAGATTTCTTCCTTCAGTTGTAGCATCTAAAGAGAGAGAGAGAGAGAGAGAGAGAGAGAGAGAGAGAGAGAGAGAGAGCAAGCTATTAAACGTGCTATTAATCTTTCTCGCTGGAAAGTGTCTGACTGTTTATAGAGACTTATTAATCTTCCCCTCTGGAGTGTCGCTGTGTTTACACCATTCTTGATACATAGCACCTATGGATGCATCTCTCTCTCTCTCTCTCTCTCTCTCTCTCTCTCTCTCTCTAAGTTTCATTTAGCTGTATCCAATATAGTTTTTTTCTGTTACTACTATAGGACAGTAGAAACACTTAATAACTGCGTTTGCATAATTTTGTCTATCTAATTTCACGCAATAATTTTTAAAAGAAACATAAGCTGGTTTGCACTTGTGTTTCTTAGTATTGATATTTTTTCGCATTTGTTTGCTGATTTTTGGTAAACTTGAACCGCCACCTATAGAATGCAGCTCGTCCGTGGTTGTATTTATTTTCTCTTTTATCGGTCACACAGGCCGTCTCCACTCGAGCGAAGTTCTGCTTGCTCTCTTCCCACTGACTGGGCACGATCATTTGTCCTGAACGGACACGGATAATTAACCGTGGCGCCATTGTGATTGGAGGCAACCAATCACAAACAAGTCGTGGCAGTCTCTCTCTCTCTCTCTCTCTCTCTCTCTCTCTCTCTCTCTCTGTTCAAGTAAATCAGAGAGTCGAGGATTATGTAAATTTTCATTTGCAAGTCATCTTTTAGGAAGTGAGTGTCTGTATTTAACTTAGACCACCTGAATGATCGGTTGGAAATGTTGCCATTTTAAAACCTCTCTGCCGAAGAGGCTCGTCCACTTAAATTTCATCTTGTATCCATTCATGCTTTTGAAAGGCGTTCATTCATAATGTTTTTCTAAGCGACGCCTTGATAAGATCGTTGCCATATGCATTTGTGGCGTAACATTGTCTGTTGGATATTTCTGGCATCGTGTTGAGTGGCACTTCAGTCGAATCTGGGACATCTTAAGTCATATTTAGGTCATAGTAATTCTACAAAGTATCACCTTACCATGTCGTGTGTCTTTTTATAAACTTGAGAAGAATGTGCTTTTATTTGTACAATCTTTTGTTCTCTATAATAGTTATTGCGGTGTGAGCATTATATTTTTTTCCTTCGTGCAAGATATGATGTAATTTCCAAGCATGCCAAATTTGCTTTGGGATTTGATAAATGATTTAAACGGAAAAGTTGAAATTTTCAAGTAATGTTGTCCATGTAGTCCCTAAATATGATCATGCAATTTCACTGCGAATGAAATTAAAAGGACTCGTGTTTATGTGTCTTATATTGCTATCCAGAATACAACGGGTACTCCGAAAAAAATGGAATGCCAAAGCGAATCTGTGATATTAAAAGTAACATTTATGTCTGCTTCTTGATTTGTAGAACAATGACAGGGAATAAATGGACAGTTGTATTAGCGTCAGTATTATTGATACTGCTGTTGTAATTTTGACTCTGCGTGTAACTCATCTAGCTTAGTTTTGTTTATTTGTGTTTTTCTCCTTTTGTTTCACACGTGGATCTTCTGATCTGAGGAAATCCTGGAAACTTTCAAGATCTTCACCACTCAAGAATCGCTGCTCTTGTTGAAAAGAGAGTGAGAAAAACTTCCACAGGAAGTAATAAAGGCTACTTCACATACGGGGCAGAGAATATAAAAACACTCTTATTGGAGAGAGAGAGAGAGAGAGAGAGAGAGAGAGAGAGAGAGATATTTCGGCTTAGGGATTGTGCTGATGATGTGTTGACTTATGGCTCGAGTTGTCAGTAGTAGATGTCTGTCTATGGTTCTTCTTAAAGTCGTAATCTCTCTCTCTCTCTCTCTCTCTCTCTCTCTCTCTTTGAAATGGGCAAATTATAGAATTATATACTGAACCCAGTTTAAGGGAAAAATTCACACCAATAATAATACGAGATTCAGTCATATGTTTGCTTACCCCAAGGGCCTTGGCTTACCCTAACAAGCTATATCCTTTTTATTGAAATCATATATTTTGGCGTATGGTATATCATGTGAATATTGAGGTGCTTGGCGCCTCGCAGAAAAGTAATCATAAGATTGCAACCCAAGAAGTTTATTTTATTTTATAACGGAAAATAAAGATGTTTAAATTTAGGATATTGTTAGGATGATTTTATCAAATGCATTTGCTTACTACTGACCTTCAAATTCGTATAAGAAAAAGAAACTATTAATTCTCTCTCTCTCTCTCTCTTCTCTCTCTCTCTCTCTCTCTCTATATATATATATATATATATCTATATCTATATCTATATATAGAATAAGAACGGACATATTTATATATGTATATATATACGTAATATGCATATATATAAGTATATATGTATATTATATGTATACAATTGTTTCATATATTATATGTATGTGTATATTGATACCTCATTTCATTTTTAACCCGACTTCCCTATCCGCTAAAAAAAGTGTGATATTGATAATCACGGTGCATAATTTTTATGGCAATGCTCGTGATGAAAAGAATTGCCATTACTTGGAATTACACTTGATTATGCAGTAAGTAATTAAAATGGTACAATAATGATTCAAACACGCATTGATTATTAGATTCAGCACGTTTCTCACAAAGTCAGAATAATTATTACAAATTAGTTTGACCAATTGATTTCTGATATCTAGGTTAATAGGAATACTGTTTGAAAATTTACATTAGAGAAAAGATGCAAAATTGTTTGATTTATTACAAATGATTTTTTTTACTGTGAATTGATTTCAACCGGCTTTTAGGATAACTGGTGAGTAGTTTTCTTCCCATTGACATAATTATACATTACTTTACTAGTAATGCCAGTTCTGTACTAACTTTACTTTTTGATTTGTGAGTGCGTCTTACTTTGTTGGCTTTAGGTAATCTTCATTTAAGTTTTATAAGCTTTTAAATAAACAAGATTGTGATTTTGCACAAGCATCTTATGAAAGTATGACGATTGATTTTTGACACGTCAGTACCATAATAGATAAATTATATATTTTTTACTTAACCGAAATAATTTTAAAACTTAAATTATATAATAGCTACTTTAATTTATTTTGTTTTTATATGCGCAACATATAACCATGTGTACTTGAACAATATAACGTTCCACAATGAGGTATTAGTTGTGTAATACATTGTGTACCGCTGCTTTGCAACTAGAGTTAATGTTATTTCACTAAAGCTGATGTAGTTTGAATCTTGTAATTTAGAAATATAATGATGGCTCCTATTTTTATGTATATATCGAGTTAATGATTTGCGTCATCCGATGCTGTTTATATTTAGCGAACATTTTGACATATTCGATCTGGAAACTGTGATACCCTCGCTGTTTGTGTACTTTTATTTCAGCGCTAATATGGGGAGTAAAGTTGCTGGGTTGTAAAAAACAACAGTGATGAACATACTTTTTTTTTTTTTTCTCGAGGTTATCTGATGTTAAGACCTGGGATGCGGAAAAAAAGAATTTTCGAAGAACGTCTTTGGAAACTAAAAAATTTTAACGACTTTTCAAAAAGGATAGATTTTCAAAGATTGATTCCAAAAGGAAAACTAAGATTTTATAAAGACGAATTTAAGGTGGAATAAAAATAGCTTTTACTGCTTTTAAAGGAACAGGAAAGTGACTGAGGATATTGCCGATGTGACAGTTAATGCAACTATTTATTCACGCTCTTATTATATTATTTTCTGGATTGATAAATGCCGTACCATTTTATTTATCTTATATTTTGTATAAAAAAACGATAAAAACACACTTATGAAAATGATATATATGGAGTATATTGGAGTGTGAATGTGGCAGGGGTTTGTTTAACGGTTATTGTTGTTGCCGAATGGCACGCCGTAATTGCAGTTGGGAGAGAGCCTCGAGCTAAATAGGCGATGATGGTAATGATGAGGATGACGACCATTTCTCTCTCTCTCTCTCTCTCTCTCTCTCTCTCTCTCTCTTCTCTCTCTCTCTCTCTCTCTCTCTCTACCACAGTGGCTGACTTCGGGACTTTACTATAGAAGTGAGATGGGAAAGCAAACAAGTACGAGGTGAATGATGGGTAATATATATATATATATATATAGAGAGAGAGAGAGAGAGAGAGAGAGAGAGAGGCTGACTTCGGGACTTTAGAATAGAGGTGTGACGGGAAAGCAAGCAAATACGGGGTGAATGATAGGTAATATCGAGAGAGAGAGAGAGAGAGAGAGAGAGTGTGTGTGTGTCTGTGAGTACTCTCCATCAATTAAAAAACTCAAGACATTTTCTTATGAGTGTTATTCTTATAAAAGGAGAGATTCTTAGATGATTGGTCTTTAATGTCTAGTCAGCGACCCACTTGTAAAACTCACGTTCACTTTAATCCGGGCTAAGGTTTAAAGGTCACTCATGAATGACAGAGGCAAGGGACAGTGACATTGCCCTAGCAAGTAATACCCTGGACACTGACCATATATACTTGTGATCAGCGCCCAAGCCCCCTCTCCACTCCAGCTAGGACCAGGGAGGGTCAGACAATGGCTGCTGATGACTTAGTAGGTAGAACTATAGGCTCCCACAAACCTCACAGGTTGCAGCGACCAAAGGAACTAAGAGTTTTAGTGGGACTTGAACCCTATTCTTGTAATTATCAGTCAGGTACGTTACCAAATAGGTCACCACAACTCTTGCCCGGCCACTTTCTTGTTCTCGAGATATTTTTGGGGTTTGTTTTTAGTATATTTACTTTGTATTTATTGCGGTGCCATCACGGCCTCGTACATTTAAAGGTTTTTGTGCCGCCGTTACATTACCGTGGAATGTGTGGAGTCCTGTCCAGTCTTGTTTACCTTTCGCTTTCCGAACTCGGAAATCTTGGCTTTCAGCTCTTATTGGAGCATTTAATTTGGTTTTAATCATCGCATTGTTTTTGTCAGAGCGGATAGGCTTTGAATATTAAAGTACTTATACTTACACCTATTCTTTGGTCAAGATTCTATATTTGATTTTGGACTTGGAGCCAGTATGCGGGTAAATAGGTGTGCGGTAAAGGAGGTACTGAAATAAAAAGTTTTATAAGAACCTCTAGTTTGAAGGTTTAAATTCGTTCTTGAGTTGGCTGGCAAGGGACAGTGATAACTCCATAGCTACCTGGACAATGCCCAAGATCCCTCTCTACCCAAACTAGAACCAGGGAGGGCGAGGTAATAACTCTTGGATGACTCATCAGGTATGCCTATATGCTCCCCAAAACCCCCATCTTTAGCTCCCCAGGATGGTGAGGTTGTTACTTCAAGAAACTATCGAGCTTGGTCGGGTCTCGATTCCCAGTCTGACAGATCAGCAGATAGGGTTTTTCCCAATATTATTATATCCACATATTCAAAACTTATCTGGTGTTTTAGCTAATATTAAAGTTTAAAAACTTGAAGTTCGCGTAATTGAGGGAAAAGTTCTTTATACTCTAAAGGCTATATCTCGTATGCGTATCGATAATTTTGGTCACTGCTTGTTATCTCTTAATTAAATGTTTTCACTTTGATTTACCTTAAAACTTGCTCGTCTATCATCTTATTCTTCTTTTCCGTTTTATGATAATGAAATATTTGAACCAAAGAGATGAATGCGTTAGGACAGTGAGAACAAGAAATAACAAGCAAGGAATGAATCGACGAATGATTCGAGATTATTGTACATTGCAACATTGTGGGTCACTGACGACGTCTCTGCCATGATGTCATTGATGAGTCAACGGAATTCTTTCTGCTTTAGAGTTTACATACGAAGGAAAATAAGTGTGATGTGGGTAAGACACCACCTAAAGGGCAGTGCGATTTGTCTATGATATCTTAAAGGAAGAAGTTTGATGTAACTTTTGACTATTAGAAATCTTCATATCCTCTCAAAATTTTAAGATCTTAGTATAAAGAGCAATAGCTTCTGAAAACCTGCAGAATCGGTACATCTGTATATCACTACTGATTTATCATCGGTAAATTTTCTGCTGAGATATTAAAAAAAGAAAGAAAAATCATTACAACGTGACAAATATCTGGATATAACGGGCGAATTACTTACTTGCAGTATCTCTAAAAAAAATTTCAGTGATATTCTTTATAAATTTGGGATGTTTTTGAAACATGCAATCGAATTTTAGCAAAAATATCCATTATTAACATTTTCTAGCAGGTACTTTTTATGAACTTAGTCCCTTCAGAAACTTCAATTTGAAGTAATGTTAACTTGTTTTCCTTATGGCTTTAGAATGAAATACTCCCCTTCTCATAGGTTACATTCCTAATGGTCTGAATGCTGGCCCTTTGTTGTAAGGGGTTGTGATCATCATCCAAGCTGTAACCCTAGTTGGAAAAGCGTGACCACGAACCTCAAAATAAAAAAGAACTGAAAGGTAAAGATTTTCAGAAACAAGGGGATATACAGTATATGCGTTGGAAAAAAAAATTACTGTAAATCGAAGTTTGTTCAAATATTCTAGTTACCAGAACTAACAATGCTCAAAACGGATAAATGAGACTTCTGAAATATTTCCCTAGGATAGTCATGTCTCTGAAAGTCATGAAATACTATTAGCTTATCGATTTTAGTGCACCCGCAAAGGCAGCAGCCTAGGATTATGCTGTAAAATTTACACATTTCAAATGAGTTATATGTGGTTAGTAAAAACTGTCAGTGAAAGGATTTGGATTGATATAATAGAATGCCATAAATTAGGCCATTAAATAATTAGGTAGATCAATTGTAAAAATATTTGACAACCGCAGGTCTATCCTAGGAAATGGGATCAATTCAAATATAACAGTATGAAGTGTGTAAGGCCAAACCTATTTTTACGTCAAACCATATAATGTATATATGGTATGGATGGTAAAGGACCAAGAACACTGCCATGAAAAGATAAAATATTTTTATTCCATTAGTTATAGTTTAATGCATATCAACAAGACGTGCCAGCAATCTCCCTGGCTAAAATTTCAATTATATAATATATATATACCGTATATATAGATAGATAGATAGATAGATAGATAGATATATATATATATATATATATAGCGCGGCCATGACTTAACCCCCAATAAATATTTTCATGACTTTCACACATTAAATGTCAATGTTGAATGGTGTAAAGATATATTCGAAAGCATTTCACCACAATGTCGATGCATATTGTATTTATCAAATTCCCGTAGAGTACGAGGTTATTTTTTTTTCTTTATTGTTTCGTAGAAAGACACATGTTTATCAGACAAAACATATTTCAGAATTTGTGTAAAACAGCAAAGGAAATAGTTTTGTTACCCTTCTAGATTAATGCGGAAATGTCCCTCGGTAGCATACTCAGAGGTGAAGCAGAGTACACGGTAACAATAGACTTCCGGACGAAATGTAACGGAAATACAGTTATGGACCTTATCACGGTCAAGCTTGTAAATACGGCTGTCATCTGAATGGACTCCATTCCCCCACCCCTCCCCTCCCCTCTGGTCCTTCCCACTCCTCCATCATTTCCTTCAATCTCCCCTCGGGGTCAATTTTACCCCCCAACTCCTCTCTCCTTCCTCTTTAGTTTTCAGCCCTCTCCCCCTTTATATTTATGCAGTCGTGGAATATTTGGTTAATGTATTTTAGTTCAGGTTTCACTGAGGGGATGGGCGGGGAACGATAGGGCTTCGAAAAGGCTTTGATGTTTCGGCAGTACAAAACCGTTTTTCCTTTCCATTCCATTCTGTTAGGGTTGGTTATTATAAGTTTTCTACTGAAGACATTTTTTACTCTTTCCATTTTATATTTGTGTTCACAAATATTCAACATCTCTCTC
>NC_090732.1:140364576-140369576 GCF_036898095.1 Palaemon carinicauda | reverse complement strand
GGAGTGGAGATGACAAGGTAATTATTGGTGTTGCCCTGGGGGGCGGGGTGGAGGTGTCGGGGGGGGGGGGGGTTGTAGTAGGGGTCTCCAGGTGTCCCGCATCCACCTGGATGCACCCTTTGCTCCTTTCGTATCCGTCTGGGATCCCGTCAAATTTCAAATCGATATAGATAAATAAATACATATAGGCCTATATATATTTGTGTGTATGTATATATATATATATATATATATATATATATATATATATATAATGTGTATAATATATAAATAAATAGATATATATATATATGTGTATGTATATATGTATATGTATGTGTACATGTGAATATGTATGTGTGTGTATATATGTGTATATGTATATGTGTGTGTGTTGATGTTTGTCTTTCCTCCAAGTGTTCCTGACAGATGGATTAAAGGTCGGCTTCTTGTCTTAGGATTTGTTTATTGATGGTTATCTGAAGGTCGGTCTGACTGGCTTATCGATCCTTTTGATGAGCGGATTCAGGCGAGTTTTGTCCACGAGGTCTACTTTCAAGTACTCTCCTGTCAGGTTTATGATGGCCGATTCGGGAATCTTCTCCCAGTAGGGATTGGAACTTCTAAATAGCTATATGATACACTACAGCTCATGCGATGCACACAATCTCAAAAGCGAATGAAAATCAACATTCTTTAAGCCATAGCTAACAGTTGTTATTATTTCTTATAAGCCAGCATTGTCCTAGCACCGGGTCTTAGTATAGATGTTAGAAAGATCTATACTAAGACCCGGTGCTAGGACAATGCTGGCTTATAAGAAAAAATAACAACTGTTAGCTATGGCTTAAAGAATGTTGATTTTCATTCGCTTTTGAGATTGTGTGCATCGCATGAGCTGTAGTGTATCATATAGCTATTTAGAAGTTCCAATCCCTACTGGGAGAAGATTCCCGAATCGGCCATCATAAACCTGACAGGAGAGTACTTGAAAGTAGACCTCGTGGACAAAACTCGCCTGAATCCGCTCATCAAAAGGATCGATAAGCCAGTCAGACCGACCTTCAGATAACCATCAATAAACAAATCCTAAGACAAGAAGCCGACCTTTAATCCATCTGTCAAGAACACTTGGAGGAAAGACAAACACCAACACACACACATATACATATACGCACATATATACATACACACACATACACACATATCCATACACACACACATAGAAATAAATATATATACATTATATATATACATATATATATATTTATATTATACACATTTATATATATATATATATATGTATATATATATATATGTATATATATATATATATATATATATATATATATATATACATACATACATATATATATATATACATACATACATATATATATATATATATATATATATATATATATACATATATATATATATATATACATACATATATATATATATATATATATATACATACATACATATATATTTTCAGATCAGCGAACCCTGGCAGAGCAATGTAAGATTATTAGCTTAATCCTCTACGAGGATTTGTGAATATTTCTGAATTAAGGAAAAAACAGCTTTTTGGAGTATGATTTTGTATATAAATGCCAAATTTGGTTGTTAATTTTTCTTTTTTTTTTGATAACTACCAGCGTTTGTTTTATTACTGATACATGTTCACAAAATAATATCTTGTATACGTTAATATCTTGTATACGTTAAAAACCTGTTATTCTTACCTTTGTGTATATAATGTATTGTATTGCCAAGTGTAGTATTTTGCCTTTATTTGGACCAGAAGTAAATAATTATTGTAAATATGAGCTGTATATGTTGTGGTCAATAAAATATCTATCTATCTATCTACCTATGATTGGGAACGTCAAAGTTATCCCACGCATACTCTTATCATAGTCGCCATGATACTGTTCAAGGTCTAAACTCTAGTCTAGAGTGTATAGACTTTGGGACTGTTAACGCAAGATTCGGTGTCTTTTATTTTTATATACATCCATAAGTGTGCTCTCTTTGGTTATAGGATATGAAAAACAAATAAGTTTATTAGGCTTGATGATTTGGTCGCGTTCTTATTTCCATTTATAAACGGAAGTTTATTTAGTTGGTTCCTTTTTATATAAGATTGGTTTAGTTGTTGAATGAGGTACTTATGATAGAATGAAAATTCTTGAATGCAATCTTTACTGAAATGACATAGTAACTAAAGAAAATTGCGTAGGAATAAGAAAAGGGTTGTTTTCTATATATGGGGAAATTGTGGCTTTTCTGTTCTTTATTCCAGAATATAGAATTTTCACTATTTTTTTTTTCATTGTAATTTTTTTACTGTAAACGTTACATGATTATTCGGAAGCGTTGCCAAATGTACTGTGGTGAAGAAGTCTTCTAATCTCATTTAACGACCTTGAGCTAACTCTGTAAGACAACGGAGATTCCCTTTAATGCGGGTCTGATCTTCCAGCCGAAATTTATTTTTTATTAATTTTTTTTTTATTTCTTGTGTTTGCAAAGGACTACTTTAAAAAAGGGAAGCTAATGATGGAAACGTAAGCATCGCATAGCTGCAGTTCCTAAAGGTAAAAGATATTAATGCAGCCAAAATAATGTTCCTATGTTTAATAGCTGTTAGAATTTGTTTCAAAGCATTCCATGTATTATAGAGATTTAACTCATAGCAGTTACCCTGGCTACAACAGAAGTTTTCACAATGCAAGATATCCTTTTTCTTAATTTTACTATAGTCTCGGCTTCCTACAGGTTTTTATTAACTTGTAGTAAAACTTATTTATCAAGATTCATCACATCCTTGCACCAATTAAATAGTTTTTGTTTGCTATCCTAATCCGTCATTTGCTTATATTTCCTCCTTTTTAAATGAAATGCGTGTTTTTTGGAAACTCTTCGCAACCTAACTGGCAGATGTCAAAGTGATTTCATCTGAATAATAATAATTGTAAATATAATGATAATTCGTTATTTGTAATTCTCTCTGAAAATTTTAGCAGTGACGAGCATGAATTTGACTGGCATAGATGCTCAAAATTAACCAATAACACGATGTAAATCTGACTGAACTCTAAAGTCTGACCTGGCGAATAAGAATGGGAAAAGGTCAATTGGATTGTACCCGAGTACACAGCCAGACCCTTCAAAGGAGAAGAAAGGAGAGAGAGAATCGTTAAAGAAAGCCTTCCTTGGTCAGGCATCGGCTCTCAGAACAATGGAGGTCTTACAGGCGGCTGGCTGACTGGCTGCTGGTGTGGGAATTTCTGCAGGACTTCTTTGAACGATTTCTTTGTCTTTGTACCAGATATTTAATCTCTCTCTCTCTCTCTCTCTCTCTCTCTCTCTCTCTCTCTCTCTCTCTCTCTAGGGTGGAGCGCTAGGCTTAATACAAACTGAGTAAACACTGCCTCAAGCACATGATGAGGTATGACATGGACCCCTATCCTGAAAATCCAGTATGCCTTTCGTTGATAGTGTATCAAGTGCTCTCTCTCTCTCTCTCTCTCTCTCTCTCTCTCTCTCTCTCTCTCTCTCTCTCTCTGTATGAAAACAAAGATGTTGAATGGATTTTACCAAATTATGTTTGCTGAATACCTGGATTCTGGCTTCCAAGACAAATATTACAAACAGGGTATTTTGTGATATTTTCTACTTTTTGAAATATAAGTCTGAATAGCTTTTTAGAAGTGCTGTTATATTTTCTAGATGCAAAATGGGAATACATCTGATTAGAATATATTCTTATGTGTTTATATCAAGTTATAAAATATGTCGTTAGTAGTGGATTCGTGAGATAAGAGAATTATAACTTCATATTATTCGTCAGAATGAATAAAATGGTATGACTCATCAGTAGGAGGTTTAATTGATGTTTTCATAGCAATTGAAAACTGAGATGTTAGGCGTCATGTTGCAAGTCGAGTAGTGTTACTAAATAAACAAGGAAGGAATTTAATCGGTGTTTAAACCTCATTTTCCCTCAGTAATTGCGCTCTGCCTCCTTAGGTTAATTTATGGCGTTTCGCAGCTGGCTTCGGAGTATCTTACTATGTTAAATTCTATATAATTTGGTTGTGCGTAAATTTCAATTGTACTGTTGTATGTTACATAACTGTAATATATGATCCATCGTCATAGTGTCCTATTTACGAAATAAAATGTAGGCTTCTGTGGATTACATTTGCGGTAATTTCAGGTCTACAGTACAATGCACAACATATACATACTGTATGTATGTATGTATGTATATATATATATATATATATATATATAATGTGTGTATATATATATTTATATTACGTGTATATATATATATATATATATATATATATATATGTATATATATATGTAATGTCTATATATATATGTCTATATATATGTATATATATATATGCATATATATATGCATATATATATATATATATATATATATGCATATATATATATGCATATATATATGCATATATATATATATATATGCATATATATATATGTATATATATACATACATACATACATATATATATATATATGTATATATATATATATGTATATATATACATATATATATGTATATATATACATATATATATGTATATATATACATATATATATATATATACATATATATATATATATGTATGTATATATATGTATATATACATATATATAGATATATTTATACATGTATAGATATATATATATATATACATATATATAAATATATATACATATATATATATATATATATACATATATAATAGTTTTGTAATTAAACTCTTAACTCTCATACTTTCAATTAATAAGCCACATAGTTCGTGATAATCGAATTCACTCACTTTTGGAATAACATACCCAAAGGGTAATTACTGTGTGTGACAAGTGAATCTACATAGATATTGATCCTGAGGTCATGGATAGATGCATTTATCATATACAATTACCTTTTGGGTATGGTATTTCCAAGATAGAGAAAATTCAGTATTGAC
>NC_090732.1:140342076-140359576 GCF_036898095.1 Palaemon carinicauda | reverse complement strand
AAAGTATTTTAGCATTTAAAAAGGATGTCTTCATTATTACTCGCACACACATACATACACACTCGTCAGCATAAAGAACTGGTTGTAAGGCGCAAAGCTATGGAATAATATCAATTGGAAATGAGATGGAATGTTTTGGGTTTTTAATTGATATGCTGCTATAGGGGACTAAAGAATTGCAAGAGTTGGAAAGACAGTTTGAAAGTCTCTATAAAAGGGAAAAGTTGGATGTAAATACAACCAAGAGTAACCTAACATGATAAATAGAGACGAAGGAAAATGGAGGAATCATTGTAAGTATGGAAGATTAGAAGTCTTTTATTCATAAAAATAACTAAACAATTACCAGATGATGGAAAGAGGATGTGAGTCGGAGAATAAGAGAAGCAAAAGCGGTAGCAAGACATATCCAGATTGGTTTGGGAAAGCCTACGTGGTAATGTATGAAGGCTTTATTGAGCTGGCCTTTTTTTGGGGGGATGGGAGTGTAATACGAGTGTTATTGCTAAGTAAAGAAGAAAGTTGGAAGTTGTTGGGATGAACTGCCAATCTGGATGCAGATTACATCATGGCCATTCTCTTAGATCTAATGTACCTCCCTGAAGAGTAAAAGTATACCGCTTGGGGTACATATATCCCAGGTCGGGAAACTCTGATAGGGTGTTTCGGTCATGTGGAAAAAAGTGTGAATGACAATAGCTAAGTCAGAAGTGTTTGATCTAGAATTGCTTAGAGGTAGTGGGGAAGGTATGCCCAGGAAGGGTTGGATAGATGGTGTGAAAGACATTGGAAATGAATTAGTTGAAACCCGTGCGCACAAGATGTGGCTGAATGACCTGTTGTGTGTGCGAGGGGGTTTCGAAACGGTGCTAATGAGTTTTGGGTAAACTTGGAAAGCATCTAACGTAGTGGAAGTTTTAATACATTTGTTATTCATCAGTCATTCAACACTGTGGGCATATCTTATGGGCTTTGCAGTGTTCTTTCGGCCCTTAGCTTCACTTGCTTTATATGTTGCTACTTTACCTCCGTTCCCACTTCCTTTCTTCCATCCTGCTGTCCAACCTCTCTCAACTTTTACTTTATAGTATAACTGCTAGGTTTTCCCACATTTGCTCCTGAAAGGCCTCTGGCTATAGGGCTCGTAATTGATAAATTCAATCCATCAGCAATTCAGCAGTCAAAATATGCATATAACCGTAACTTGTGTTGTTCGTCACTTGAGCCACCACCTTCCATGGAATCTGCATAATTTTGAATATATATATATATATATATATATATATATATATATATATATATATATATATATATATATATATATATATATATAATTCGTGTGGGGGATGTACATAAGATATTTAGGTACCGAGTGTAAATGTTTAAATGTGTATGATACGGGTATGATTGATTATGGGATTTACATGCACTTAGACACGTCTGAAATATAAAGAATTTTGTTAAACGTTTATCAGCACAGTTGTTTTAACTAGGTTTTTTTTTTTTTATTTCTGCCACATTTTCCATTTCCTCGTTATCTCCAAGAAAACTCTCTCTCTCTCTCTCTCTCTCTCTCTCTCTCTCTCTCTCTCTCTCTCTCTCTCTCTCTCTCTCAAAGGTGGACTTGTGCAACATAGTGTTTGCATTTTCTTCTAGCTTCTATTTGCTTACTTCGCCTTATCTCAGCATTGTACCTGCCCTGAATTATTCTTCCTTTTTATGTGGATCAGGAAACCGTGTGTAGAGTTCATGTGTGTTTGCACGCTCATATGCTTGCGTGCGTCGGAAATGAAATAGCGCATTTGCAAGAGTATTTGTAAAGAGTTGAGGTAATGCTTTTGCAATGCCACTCTTGGGTCTTGTATGACGTAAGTTTTTACTAGCTCTTATGTGGATAATGTTTCGTTGTGTTGAGATGGATTATAATTCAGATTCTGATAGTCATTTTATGTTTACTCCCGTTCAGATACTACCGCTAGAGAGGTATTAGGTCCTTTAACTGGCCAGACAGTACTGCATTGGATCATTCTCTCTGGTTATGGCTCATTTGTCTTTGCCTACCCCCCCCCCCCACACACACACACACATACACACGCCGAGTAGTCTGGCCTATTCTTTCCACGTTCTCCTCTGTCCTCATTTACCTGACTACACTGAGATTACCAAACTATTCTTATTTGCTCAAGGGGTTAACTACTGCAGTGTATAGGGAGTAGGTTAGCCAGGGCACCAGCCACCCGTTGAGATACTACCCCTAGAGAGATAGTCCTTTGACTGGCCAGACAGGACTACATTGGATCCTTCTCTCTGGTTACGGGTTCATTTTCCCTTTGCCTACACATTCACCGAATAGTCTGGCCTATTCTTTACAGATTCTCCTGTCCTCGTACACCTGACAACACTAAGATTACCAAACAATTCTTCTTCACCCAAGGGTTTAACTACTGCATTGTCATTCTTCAGTGGCTACTTTCCTCTAGGTAAGGGTAGAAGAGAGACTTTAGCTATGGTAAGAAGCTTTTTAGGAGTAAGACTCCAAAAGCAAACCATTTGCTCTGGCCTAGGGGAGTGACATAGCCTCTCTACCATGGTCTTCCACTGTCTTGGGTTAGAGTTCTCTTGCTTGAGGGTACACCCAGGCACACTATTCTTTCTTATTTCTCTTCCTTTTGTTTTTTAAAGTTTTTATAGTTTATGTAGGAGATATTTCTGTTACTGTTCTTGAAATATTTTATTCATCCTTATATCCTTTCCTCACTAGGCTATTTTCCCTGTTGGAGCCCCCGGGCTTATAGCATCCTGCTTTTCCAACTAGGGTTGTCGTTTAGCAAGTAATAGTAATAATAATAATAATAATGTAGATATTTAGTTATGGCAAGCAGCTCTTTTAGAAGGGCACTTCAAAAGAAAACCATTGTTCTGTGGTCTTGGGTAGTGCCATAGCCTCTGTACCATGGCCTTCCACACTCTTGAATTAAAGTTCTCTTGCTTGAGGGTTCATTCAGGCACGCTGTTCTATCTTATTTCTCTTTCTCTGTACCCCAGAAACAAATCTCTCTAATTCAAGAAAAACTGCAATAATACTTTCAGCACATGGACCATAGCCTTATTATATACATATATATTGTATATATATATATATATATATATATATATATATATATATATATATATATATATATATATACATATACATATTGAGATTTTGACAGTAGGCTAGTACAAAGTTCCTAATTAAGAAGATTCAGTCGTTGGAAGAAGAGAGTTTTGAAATTCAGTGGTTGGTATGCAGGAATTGTAGGAGTGCGTGCAAGTTGAATGAAAGTGGCAGTATTAGAAAGGAATTGATTCACTGCTGATAAACCTTTGTGTTGGTTTATGAAGCTCCTAATATTGTGGAATTTTGACTGCGCATAGTTTCATCCATAGTTCAATAGTTATGCGATCACCATATATATATATATATATATATATATATATATATATATATATATATATATATATATATATATATATATATATATGTATGTGTATATATATATATATATATATATATATATATATATATATATATATGTATGTATGTATGTATATGTATGTGTGTATATATATATATATATATATATATATATATATATATATATATATATATATATATATATATATATACACACACACACACACACACACACAAAATCTTGCCTATTCTTTCGTGATACCGAATGCTACATAATATTTCAGAAATCTTAATGTTACTTTCACCCAAATTGTGGCAGGATCTGTTGTCATTTGGGTAAATCAGTGGAACTTCAAAATTTCAAACTTGATAAAAGTTTTTTTTTTTTTTCATACAGATTAACATGCATCTTCATAGTTAATTATTTTTCTTATATTTTACATAATTTTTCAATTTGGGAGTTATTTTCTAATTTCTCTTTTATTTCTAGAGTTTTCTTCTTTTTCTACTTTTCTATCTTGGCATATTATGATAATGCTTATAATATTAGTAATGTTAATGTTGAATGCATGTATGTCTTAATGGATGTAAGAATCTTATGGTTGGTCTTTTTTTTCAATAGTCCAGGACACTTCTCCATTCCTTGAAAAATAACGACAAAGACATGTGCCGTTAAACCCTTTGCATATCTCTCTCTCTCTCTCT
The DNA here is from genome assembly GCF_036898095.1 of Palaemon carinicauda. NCBI lineage: Eukaryota > Metazoa > Arthropoda > Malacostraca > Decapoda > Palaemonidae > Palaemon > Palaemon carinicauda. The sequence continues at coordinate 140,355,414 of NC_090732.1, read as the reverse complement.
CTCTCTCTCTCTCTCTCTCTCTCTCTCTCTCTCTCTCTCTCTCTCTCTCTCTCTCATTAAAACCAGTGCTTTTAGCATGCTGTTTTGACACTAGTTTTAAGGTGAATATAATTATGAAATCCATTTAACAGAAGCTTCCCTTGGGGGATTTAGTTGCGACATCACTATCTTGTTTTATTTTCCCTGGGTGCCTTCAAAGATGTAAAAAAAAAATCCCTCAGGTTATTGTTTTGGGTATGTTTTATAAAAAAAATGATCAAGTTATTGATGCTGCGTCATCTAGGGAAGCGTTTTTGTGCAAAATGCAGAGAAAATTAAGTAAAAAATATATCTTTGTGTAATTATTATACAGTATCATCGTCTGTATGTAATTGGGTTTGAAATTGTCCAATTTCATCAGTTATCTATTTTGTGGTGAAATGCAAGACCATGAATCTCAACTTAATACATTCGTAATAAATCTTAACTAAATACAGTCGTAATACTTCAAAAAGAAAATGAAGAAAATTGTATTTAGAGTGAGAAAGCAATAGATATTTTAAGAAAGCACAAAACATTTCGGTGCGTGTGAAGTGAGACGTGAGCATTCGCCAGCCTCGTTGAAAAGAATCTGATTAATTAATTACTTCGGTCGGATTGCGTTGTTAAGCAAAGCCAATTGAAGACCCCATTTATTATAGAGAACAAAGGTTGTCATCACAGCTGTCAAGGTAGTGATGTATGATCTTTATTTGGAGCAAACGACATCAATCCTCCGCAATTTTCTTTGCGATTGCCGAGATGGAGATGCTCATTAGAGATAAAGATGCTCATTGAAGTCTTAATGGATAGGTTTGGATGGAGTCTGGTTGAAGTTATCATGGATGCATTAGCTGTCACTAAAATTAGATAAGTTTGGTAATACCGTCTAAGTGAAAGTGACAGGCTTTTCCGTCTTTTTTTTTTTTTTTTTTTTTTTTTTTTTTTTTTTTTTTTTTTTTTTTTTTTTTTTTTTCCCTGTGGTTTTGAAGAGTCATCATTGTTGATTTTAATATTTATGGACTGAATAAGTAAGGGGCATTATAACAAAGACTTTATTGATCCACTTATGAAGTTCAGATTAAGCAATTTTGCGTTATTGCTTATTAACCTATCTTATGTTTTCATCACCTCCATTTTTCTCTTCTTTCCCAACGTTATCCCCTTTTCTCCCCTTCCACAATTCTGCTTCATTTTCTTGATACTCTGAAGTGATGTACTTGACAGATTTTTACTTTTTTTTTTTTTTTTTTTTTTTTTTTTTAATGTAGTCCCAGCGTGGATCGTTGCTATTGTCTATAAATGAACATATCCGTGCTTCATTTATTTTATATATATTTGAATTTTTATGTACATAAATATGTGCATGGTTATACAGACAGACACATGCGCTCATACAAAATATTCAACGAAATAAAAATGACCTGTAACAAAGCTTTCTTGTATTCGTTTTTAGAATAACCTCTTACTAAGTATGATATTGGAAATATACATATACCTGTATGTATTTTTACTCCACCGAATGTCAGTATTGCTTTTGCTAGTTTTATTTGGTTATAGATAAGTTTTTTTTTTTTATTTATTTTTTTTTTTTTTTAGTAAATAATCAATCTTAAACAGCTTCGTTATGTTTTTTTGTCAATACCCTCCTCAATATGAAAGTAATATTAAGGAATGATCAACAATTTCGTGAGATTTGGGTCGATGTTTTTTTTTTTTTTTTTTAGTTTAGGTAGAGATGAGAATTACAATCATTGGCCATGTCATAGATCGCTCTTTTGTGTCATAATATTTTGGGTACATTTTCATAAAAACCTTGTAAGTTTTTTTTAGTAGAGGAAAAAAGGTTTGATTTTTCTAATATTGTAATATATAATTAATGGAGTCGTGTTGCCTTTGTGAGATTCCAGGTATTTGTAATTTTCTGTGGGAACCAATTACCTTCATCCAAAAATAATTAATTTTCCGTGCAATTAAAGGGGATCATTTCCATCAGAGGTTAGTAGGGGTACATCAGTCCATGTAAAGAAAATGATCCATCATCTTTGATACAGTAGGCAAGTTCTACAACAATTACAGTAGATATGTATGTGTCACCCATCGTCCCCACCAGAGTAATTAATTCGGGTAACTTAACTTTCAATAAAGAGTATATTGCTTAAGAAAAAATATCAACATGACAAACAAGCTATTCCAGTGATGTATTGTTATGAAACAATTAATACACCCTTCCTCCGGCAGTCGTTCCTAAAATAGTAATTACGCTCGTTGTAAATATTCGAAAGTCAATAATATGAATAGGTCTTAAACTTAAAATTGCTTCGAAGATACTGAAACAGAATTAAGTAGACTAGATGAAGATGCAGAGAGAATTATAGTACTTTTAATAACTATAATGGCTTATCGTTGCCCCCACTTTTTGCTTGTTTCGGTAATCGATGTTCAATCCCTTGCTGTGATTCTGTTATTTTGCTAATTTGAATTAATTTTATTTTTCCTCGTCCGCTTGCTTGTCCTGGCTTCACGTTAAAACTCTAGGATGTATCCATTATGCATAGATATCGAAATTTTAGTTCTTGGATACTATAACGGGATGATTTAACAGTACTTGCTACAGCGTGACCAAATCACATTACTGAAGGTTCCCTTTGTACTGGTCGCAAGCCGCACCTTACGGCCGTGGCCTTACTCTTTCACAGACACTCGCAAACTTCATACAGTAGATACCATCTTGGTAGATACTCGTACCTTCCCATCAGGTAAATCTTCATACCGTAATATGATTTGCTGGTAACTGATTTATATTGCTTCGGTGAGGTGTTATAGCTATAGAAAAATATTTGTTCTTTAATTTCTGTTCACACCTTGTGTATTTGTGTGTGTGTGAGAGAGAGAGAGAGAGAGAGAGAGAGAGAGAGAGAGAGAGAGAGAGAGAGAGAGAGAGAGAGAGAGAGAGAGAGAGAGAGACATGCCACAAGTTTTTCAAATGATGGAAGATAATTTTGCATTCCTGATGGAAGATAATTTCGCATTCCTATATATTTTTCCGAAACCTTTTGTGGTCTAAGTGCTTTCGAGCAATCAGTATCCATGAAATTGACACAAGCAAGGAATGGAGATATATTTGTATATTTCTATTTACCATTCGAGTTTGTTTGCTCTTGGCATGTGTGTCTGAAAGCTGAGTAATGTAACACCATTGAAGACATTGCGAACTGATGGGCTGCCATTTGAAGAAATAATATATTCCTACTGTGTTTGATGATGCCTCGTTTCTCTGTTCTTAACAGCATTAATAGTTTTTTAGGTTTCTTCTTTAGAAAGATTGGACAAGTTCAGAACAAATTTTTGCTTAGTTATTATGAACGCTTGATGTATGTTCCTTTTAACTATATTAGATTCATTTTAATTGCTAGGTGTCATCCACGATTGGAAATTCACTTTTAAGAAACATATTTGGTCTGCTCAGACATATCGAGATAATCATTCAAAATTTTGGGGAACCTGTCTGTTTTGCGAAAATTTTTTTCAGATATTTTATTATGTGGTGTTATCAACTCTTCATAATTGGGATATTGTTCTCTTTTGTCTTCAATAGCTGACTCTTGAATTGTTATAGATACTAAATGAATTTCGTATCCTAGAACATATTTATTTTTTTTCCTATTTCTGGCACAGTCTTTCAGTTAACTCGTTGTGCATGTTGTATGAGATGCTTCATAATGCCTACCATCCATTGCATTCAGATCTCAGACTTCACCATCCACTTCCAAACTAGGAGTGTGCAGTTGATCAGCCTTGCATTTTCTTTAGCTAGACTTAATCCTGCATGGTATTCGAGAAGTTTGTATTCATAATCAAACGGTTAAAGTTGTGGAACTCGTATGTTCAAATTTGTTGCAAACTCTTTCTTTGTTTGAGCAGTTACAAAAGTGCCGCTTTTTATCAATCACATTTATTCAGTATGGTTAATTATTTGGAATAAATATTTTTATCACTTTCCTTAGTTTATTTACTTGTGTTTCTTTTCATCCTTGGTCTTCCTTTCTCTTTGGGTCTCTTGGGCTTGTCACTTACTGCTTTTTCAGTTATGGCTGCGGCTGGGTTTGTGATAATGAAAATAGTAATAATAATTGGCTCTGATGTAAATTATGTTGGTATCGTTAAGGATGATGATGATGATGTTATGGAAGTGATGTAACAATGTTTGTGCATAGAATTATGATTGGCTGTTGAATTTATTCCTTCAATATAAGCGCACATGTTTGAGGAAACTGTTGAAATAATCATCTCTGCTCATTTCATCACCGTAAGAGAGTTCAAGTTCATTTGTATTGCCCAGGACTTTGTAAATACCTCTAAAAGAAACTGCAGCATAAGACTCCACTTTATGGTGCCTGGCCTAAGCACATAAGCTCTTTCTAATGTTGTGTTTTACTTCCAGCTATCTTTTATTTCTATTTTTTTCAGTTTCCTTTGCATCGTGTAGCTCTTTTGACAACATACTTTACCAGTAAAAGGGTTTTTTTTTTCTCTCGTGTTTTAAATACTGCTGAGGTGTTCAAATATGATTATATACATGTACTTGATTGCGAGAACGGTGGATAGAATTGAATCATAAATTATGAATTATGATTGATAATTATCCTCTCAATTAAGTATAATACTTGTAGGATACGCACACACAGTTTGCTAGTTATACACACACATTATATATATATATATATATATATATATATATATATATATATATATATATATATATATATATATATATATAATGTATGTATAACTAGCAAACTGTGTGTATATATATATATATATATATATATATGTATATATATATGTGTGTGTATATATATATATATATATATATATATATATATATATATATATATATATATATATATATGATAAATTTTGCACATTTAGACGTGTTTTTCATATTCAAATAAGCCATATATATTTTTGATACGTTAATGTCTGGATTCTCTTAACGACCTTGGGATCAAAGCCCCAGGCGAAATCACACAAAGACAAGAGCTCGTGACCGGCCGGGAATCGAACCCTGGTCGGCAAGCTTGTATAGACAGTGACTAAAGCACTTGGCCAAGTGGTTTATATATATATATATATATATATATATATATATATATATATATATATATATATATATATATATATAAATATATGTGTGTGTGTATATATATATATATATATATATATATATATATATATATATATATATATATATATATATGCGTAAAAATCACAGGGGAACGTGATGCTCAGAACTGTGTGTATCTTGCAAAAGTGTGTGTGTACCTCGCTAACAATCTGATAAAGGATCGATGCTTAGTAACGTTACCCTTCCAAGGATGAATACGGAAGAAGAGTAAACGATGTTTTGAGAATTTAAAATCTTTTAATTTTCTCCGCATATTTCTGTATTCGGGAACTCATTTTTTTTCGACCGGGTAAAATGCTGAAAGTAAGCGGACGCAATAACTGGGGTACTTTCTTCCTTGGTACACTCTCCCACTTGACTTTCTAATGTTACTCAATTGACTGCTTAAGCAAATTCCCCAAGTAGAATTTTCATTATATAATACAATGTAGAAACAAGTCCTGGGCGTAATTACTCGCCGGCGTAGCCGTTTGAGTACCTGAGAGTACGTAGGGAGAAGGTCTTATGTTTACTCACTCCCTCCTTGGCCTTCCTATTCCCCCACTTCCCTCAGCATACAGAATAATCCCCCACCTCCCTGGCCCATCGTCCTCCTCACTTCTCTATACTATACACAGAGACTGAGATCTCTACTTCTTTTGTTTACGTAAAAATTCGCAATATAATAACAAGAGGGCACACGTTTTCATTTTATCACTCGCGTACGAAGTGTTTTTATATGGCTATGACTGTATTTTTTTCTTACCTTTTTCAAATGTAATACAAGAATCCATGCGCACCCTGGCGAGAACTTCCAGCCAGAGTTTCGATTTGAAAATCGTCTCCGTCAATCACAGACTCCCTTTTCTTGTCCCTTTGTGTAAAGTATTGAATTTCCCTTATGAAGTATCTGCTCGAGATTGCCGTAGATTAATCTAATATAGCATACCCTTCCCGGGAAATCTTACAAATCAACTTTTCATGAACTGATGCGCAGTTTCTTGAAGATTGTGGGGAACCCGCAGGCCCCATGGGGGGAGCCTGGTCTTCTGTGAGGTTTGTGGGGGAGGGGGTAGCGTTTACGCGGGACGGGCTCAGCGCCGGGAGGTTAATATTTGAAGGAATAAATAGACCGGGTCATTTTGAAAGACTATTGATGTATGCGGATTTGAAGTATATGTATTAAGTATATGCATGTAGTGAACCGAAATAGAAGAAATTTCCCAATGCTTAGAGCAAATTTACAAACTTTACGAAGTTATCGTTGAGTTTGAGAGAGGAATGGGACATGGGTGAGAGGCATTGGTGGGATGGGGGATTCGGGCAATAGAGGGTGAGAGAAGACAGGTGGGGGAGTTTGTGCTCTTTGGTTGGTGGAGGATGGTTGGGTGAGAAGGGAGAGAGAGAGAGAGAGACTACCACTGGTTGCATAGACACTTTGTTCGCGTCGTTGATGTTATTCGGAAAGTTCATCAGTAACTTCTCTGATACATCTGAAGAAGTTCTAAATGAAGTTTAGCTTAGCAATTCATAATGAGGTCATGAATAAAGACGAATGGGGATTGTTGGTAGTGAAAATCTTCCCCATTCATACTGGTATCTTAAAGCAAATCTTTGAGGCTATTACTTCTAGGAACAAAGACTATAGGTAAATTACTATACTAAGGTGTCCACCGAATGATTTGATGACGGTTGAATGACGTTCGAAGTATTTCGTGCTAGAGTGGCATTCTAGCGATTCCTTTTGTGAAAACGTTGGCTGTAAAGTAACGTTACACAGGGAAATGGCAAGGGTTGGATAGATGGGGTTTTGGGGTGGTGAGAGAGAGAGAGAGAGAGAGAGAGAGAGAGAGAGAGAGAGAGAGAGAGAGAGAGAGAGAGAGAGAGAGAGAGAGCGAGGGGCTGTGTTAACTGTAAGAGGAGGAGGCCGCGCGCGTGAGTCAGTGTGGTGTTGAACGTGTGATGAGTAGGGAGTCTATAACGTTCTTCTCTCCATCAGCATATTTTAAGGATGTTGTATCGCTTACGGATCCAAAAAAAGTTGTGATTGATGTGGCGTTTTTTATTTGGATGATGTGATCTTTGAGGTTTAGTGTAATCTAAATCACAATGTGAAAATGGTCTCCTTACAGCGCTGAGAGAAAGAGGCGTTATTTGTGTGTGTGAAGTTGGGTTTTGTGTTGAGAGGCGGGCAGTGGTCCTCCTCCATCCACCCCCCCCCCCCCATCCATCTCACATCATCTGCTATAGGTGTCGGTGGTGGATAGTGTGCACCTAGCCTATAACTAAACAATGTCACGTTGGCTGTGATCTCGCAGGTGGTTTGATCGAAACGCTCCGGAGATCCGAGGATAGTGTTGGTTTGTGATTTGTTCAAGCAAGATTTTCCGGTGTTCGAGTTCTTGATCGGTGCTAGCTAGTCAAGCGTGAGTTTTGCAGTTTGGTTAAAGGTTTTTGTAGCATGTTCAGTCTGTGAATTATCTGTGGGATAAGGAAGAAATTCAATCACGTGGCGATCATGGTGTGCTTTTGTTGTGTTTTGTTTCAAATCTTTTGAAGATGGCTGCAACGATGGTCACTTAAAAGTTCGGAGAGGTCAGTTGCCCCTTCTATTGGATGTGGGGAGGTCATCAGAGGTCGGGAGGTCGATATCAGGGTAGAGGCGAGTGTCATTACCATCACCACCACGCACACACCGTCGGGGGAGGTGACGACGAAGACGATGACGATGAAGGTGGTGGGTGGGCGGTAGGAGCTACCACCCCCGCCTCTTCCTCCTTCCCTTTCTACACATCTTCGACGGTATCCCCGCCAGGAGAGTCCTACGCCAACTGGATGGCAGAGGCCTTAGCTACGGGCACTAGCTACGCCTCCACCCTACCTTTGTCCTCCTCTGTCACCACCACACCCACATCCAACCCTCTATTATCAACGTGCGAGAGTCACAGTAGTGTCACCTCTCCCCAGTCCTCGGCAAGTACTCCTGTGACACCTGGAGGAGGAGCCTCCGCCATGTCACTGAAGATGAAGTCTGTTTTCATAGACACGTCTTCTACGAGGACTTCCGCGGCCAACACCAATAAACCGGCGCCCACGATCAGGTCCAACTCCTTAGATCAACTCAACTTCCAGGAGAAACGTCAGCTTATCGCTTCCACTTTGAGTCTGAGCGAGTTTTTGGGAGGTGGGCCTCAGAAAGCAGGCAAGCTCAAGGGCGACGTAGATGGCAATCTAGGAGACTCGACGACACCGTCAACCACTCCGTCACCCACAGGCAATATGCCATCCATCGTTCCCAAGTCTACTTCACTCTCGCTTTCTGACATTATCAATGCCACCAAGGGAAATAAAGGTGAGATCTATTTTCTTTTGCACTATTGGGTTCACTGTATGGGATTCCATTAGGATGGAATAGTAAAATAAGTTATGTTCCAAATAATTTCAGCGAAATGATCTTGGGTATGTATTTAAATAAAAGACTAATAGGTGATTAGTTTTAGGATTGTGCAAGTCTTGAGTAAGTAATATTGCCTTGAAACTCTAAAACATGCAAAAATAAAAGAATATCTTATTTTTCTAATTTTGCTGAATGGATGTATAAAAAAACCTTAAAAGATGGGTAAACATAAACTGCATGTATTTGGGAAAGGTTGAATAGGGATTAATTATTTTCAGTTGAAAAAATTTTACCCAAGTAAGTTACACAGCGCTAGTAAGTTAATTGAAAGATGGCGGAGTTTATATAACCAAGGAATTTTGTTTTGTATTGATGAAAAGATTGAAAGCGGAGTCATTAACCTTATTATTAGGGATTGGCTTGAAATTTGAACACGGCAGTAATATATCAGATGGAGCTAAGACACATGTCCCGTGTATACTAAGAATTATTTAGAATGTTTTTACATACTACCGATGATATCCTATGGTAGAAGGGGGTAAATTGAAATTTATGATTTATGGGAGACATAAGAAGATAACCATAAATGGTACCGTTCTTATAAGTGTTGAAGAGACTAGAAATGTATAATCCATGACTGCATCTTAAAAGTTTAGAAGAACTGTTTTTAAAGTGTAGAAGAAGCTGTATCTTTTAAGCATGGAAAAAGCTTTCAAAGATAAAAGAAACTGTCTTTAAAGTGTAGAAGAAGCTGTATCTTTAAAGAATGGAATAAGCTTTCAAGTGTGAAAGAAGCTGTCTTTAAAGTGTAGAAGAAGCTGTATCTTTAAAGAATGGAATACGCTTTCAAGTGTAAAAGAAACTTGTTTTTAAGGTGTAGAAGAGACTGGTTTTAAAATGCAGAAGAAAACTGATTTACAGTACAGAAGAAACTGTAAGTGTAAAAGAAAATGTGCAGCCTTAAAAGTGTAGAACATTCAGTTCATCTTGAAGAAGGAATTGCGAGGAAATAATTACCATGGGAAAGGAGGATGAGAAAAATTTGGGTGGGATGATCTTGAGAAAGGGAAAAGAAAAAATCTGCTTAGAAGGAAATTGGTGGACATTGACCGTTACTTTTAGCATATGCACTGCTTGCAAGTTAACCTTGATATGAATGAATCTGCGCGCGACCATATTGCTCTCACCCGAACACGCATACACGCACCAATAAAACTTTTATCAAGATTGCCTTGGTATGAGTGGATTTAGTGCGGAAATGTCACATTCATGTGGATGCTCTTTAACTCTCACTTGTAATTTGCATAATTGCACTAATTTATACAAGAAAATTTTTACTTTTGATTTAATTATTTTGCATTTGTTCAAAATATTTCATAGATTTTTAAAAGGAAATTTCCTCTCGTTTGATGGGTAATATTGCTGTTAAAGATTTTGTGTTCTATGTTAAAACAAATCCTATTTATTTCATAGCCTCAGAAAGGAACTAATTCAGGAGCTTATATCAATATTCAAAGAATAATCTACACAAAATGAGAAAGATGACATTCTAATTTTCAACTCGTTATACGGACGAGAACTTCGTAATCTTTTGCGAAAGTGTGTAGCCTATATATTTGAATGGTATGCTGTGTACCAGTTGTACCCGATGGCGTGAATAGTGCGTCTCTCTTCTGTTTGAAACCTGTGTACAGTTACTTGCATAATAAGATGCCCGGAGCGTTTCATTAGTGTTGTAAATGGAGACTTTAATTCAATGTTGTACTGGCAATCATAGATGCCCTCAAAGTCCGTATGACTCATACTTACCTTATTTAATGGGTCATCACATCTGGTAGTTCTGTACACTTCCAGGAATTCTGATTTAGATTTTTTTCTCATGTAGTACGAAATGATTGTGCAAAGTCTGTTTGACCAAGCTGTAAAGAACATTGCCTGATGTGTGGTATCTTAGAAATTTGGTTCTCCTTCCGAAAAAAATGTAAACATTCAACTATGGATTTGATGTCGGGTAGAGAAAATTGTTTTTATAAATCAGAAGATACAGGTCATTTATTATGTTCCATATTAAACAGACTGCTTGATGAAATGTCTTCTATTTATATTACATAATTATATCGCCTGGTAGAACACTCAAACGCACATACATAGTCGTTTGTGTATTATTGGCGGTCGATGTGGGGTTTGGTGATCCAGTTTAGTGGATGGAAGTATTTGCTTACCCTGCCAGTAAATCTATAGTATCTAAAAAGACTGTAGTCTGTAAAAATTGAGTAACCAGTGCGTGATTAGATGTATATAATGAATTTTTTATCGTTTAGCATGAGTAATGGTTTCGTAAATGTAAAAGTAAAGAACTATTAAGTGGAACGTATACAATTGACGAGTTTTTTTTTTTTCCAAAGTTGACAGGAGTCGCCATAGATCTTAGTTTCTTGAACAGGGAGAGATGAATAAATGTATGAGGATATTTAAAATCCTAATCTTTCCATATTTAGCTACGACCCTTTCAGTTCCCCTCTCTAGTCGAGAGAGGAACTAGAAAGAGTATCTTCTGCAGAGACAATGAATGTCAAGCAGTCTGTCGCATTGAAAATCATTATAATTGTAATAATTAATGGTGGTGGTGAGGAGTGTGTGTAATCGATTCAGTGGACACTGTAATTAGCATGGCTGATGTGTAATTTCCCTAATCTGGAATTGTTAATTATGTTTATCTCCGGGTTTGACCGTCAAATTAGACATTTATTTTAAGGATATGCACCTCAAATACACGATCAGGCCGTTTAAAAGTTAAGAAACCTCCTACACGTTGCACTCAGTGAGATCTAGTTCCCCAGTGCTTCGTAACTTGGTAATTAAATCACAAGTTAGTTGTAATTGGCGTTGTTAATCCTTAGGGGGGATCTGGAATGATAGCAACATTTAACAGTGTGAACATTTGGCCCTCTCTTCTCATCCGCTTTCCACATTTTTCTTCTGACAGGTCACGCAATTAGATTATGTGATACGAATTAGTGTTAATTAATAGAGAAATTTTCATCTGAAGGATTCCCATTTGCTCATTCTATGACGGAAATAAGTTTTGTTTTATTGATGATGTAGAGAGGGTAGGCAATATGATCAGTTCCCTTACAGTTCGTAATTTCCACATCTGTTTTCAATGTATTATCCTTTTACCTTTAGCTGTTCTTGTTAATGTCATGATTTGAGGCTGGTAGATTTGTTTCCTCATTGTTATTACTCTGGCTTGAGATATCCATTTGTGTGTGTACGTCTTGAGATATCTGCTTTAAATCATTCATTTAAATGGAATGAAAGAGAGAGAGGTGGAAGAATCCATCTCCTCAGTTAGTGCATATATATATATATATATATATATATATATATATATATATATATATATATATATATATATATAATATATATATATATATATATATATATATATATATATAATCACCCGTCAATGGGGCCAAAGGTTGTGAAGCTTCATCAAAGTTTTTTTTTTTTTTTATCTACAGAAACATTGTTTTGTGTAATATTCACTTGTTCATATTTGAAATTGTAAGCTTCACTTATTGGGCTCAATTACCATTCTATAAGATTGGAGATTCCTTTGTAAGGTTGCCATGATGATGGGTATAATTTATAGGCTGACACAGCTGTTGCCAAAATGTGGATTGCCTGGAATCATGAGCTATGAATTCTGTCTTTTCAAGGTTAGAAAGTATACTGTATAGGTGTTGTCTTCAAATAGGCGATGCTCATGTGCTTCCTTTGTGTATATTGACATTTCATTGAGATTTAAATGTGTAAGGTTTCGGCCAGGTGGTGCACACAGCATTAACCGGTTTCCTAAACGGGGATGGTTTTGGCAAGCTGAAAGCAACACAGCGGTCACCCCCACTTACCTACTTTACTGGCTGGATCGAGGATGAGCCATCTGTGCAGAAAGCTCCCCTGAGTCTTACGCGCTCACATACCTGTATCTTGCAAGTCCCCTAGATCTTCCTGGATATCAAGACCCTTCCTTTTCATGCACCTATTTTTAACCATTTTGCTGCGCACTCTGTCTAACCACCTTCCCTCCTCTCTTAAAATTTGAATTATAAGGTGGTAGGTTGGCCAGGCCACCAGCCACCCCTTGAGTTAATACTGCTTGAGAGTTATTGAGTCCTTTGACTGGCCAGACAGTACGACATTGGATCCCTCTCTCTGGTTACGGTTCTTTTTATGCCTACACATACACTGCCATGTAATTGTTCAGTGGATACTTTCCTCTTGGTAAGGGTAGAAGAGAGACTTTAGCTATGGCCAGCATCTCTTCTAGGAGGGGGACACTTCAAAATCAAACTATTGTTCTCTAGTCTTGTGTGGCGCCATTGCCTCTGCATCATGGCCTTTCACTGCCATGGGATAGTTCTCTTACTTGAGGGTATACTCGGGCACGCTGTTCTATATTATTAATTTTCCTCTTGTTTGTTTTGAAGTTTTTATAGTTTACACATAAAAGATCTAAATTAATGTTGTTACTGTTCTTAAAATATTTTATTTTGATTATTTATTACTTCGCTTGTAGCTGGCTTATTTTTTATTTCCTTTCCTCACTGGGCTATTTTTCCCTGTTGGACCCCTTGGGCTTATAGCATCTTGCTTTTCCAACTAGTGTTGTACCTTGGTTTGTAATTGTAATAATGATAATATCAATATGTCGTCTTCCGTTCTTCTCATACGGACATTCTACTAAAGATAC
>NC_090732.1:140294576-140339576 GCF_036898095.1 Palaemon carinicauda | reverse complement strand
ATATATATATATATATATATATATATATATATATGAATAAATATCTTAATCACATCTAGAAATCGAAGGCAGCATCTCGCAAAAATCTTTATATATATATATATATATATATATATATATATATATATATATATATATATATATGTATGTATGTATGTATGTATTAAAAATTTTATATAAGGCAATGATCTTGTGCTGACCACTTGATATTCCTCAAGGGAAACCTGGCTCTAACGAGAGAAATATTTATCTTCGTCTTGTTTGTGAAATATTGAGGGATGTTTTAGTAGTGGATTTGTTTTTAAGTCGCAACGTGGTAAATCGTGATGTGGGAGGAAAGGTCAGGATAACACGAGGTTCTCTCTCTCTCTCTCTCTCTCTCTCTCTCTCTCTCTCTCTCTCTCTCTCTCTCTCTCTCTCTCTCTCTCTCTCTGGTTGCAACGTTACGTTGGTGTGCGGACTTGTACCGATAAAGTACTTAGTACTGGAAAAATTAGAATGATGTGGGTGTCAGCATTGAATTTATATGGAACACAAAATGCGGTTTTTGTATTGTATCAAGTGTTATATGAGGAATGGTGGAAAATAAAACTTGGTGATTGAACGAAGAATGTATCCAAGACTCTAAAGGTACAGCTATGTTGTTTTTGTATACAGCTTAAACCTGCAGTAAGCTAACTTGGGATGTTTTTTCCCATGTGATTTTTATCTGTAACGCTTAATGTGGATATCCATTGGTGTTTTTCTTCTTACAGTCTACCACTTCATGATTGCTTCTTTTATTTATAGAGTTATATTTTAAAATTTTGATTAATTTGAAACAGAGGAAGGGAAACATCAGATAATTATTGTTCAGTTTTGATGCAATGATTATTTATGAGTATAATCATGATCCGATACGTATGTTCATTAATAGACGTCCTATGTTTAATTTCTTTTAACCTATTTTACAATGGTTGCCTGACAGACGAAATTATTTAATTTATATTTTAAGTATAAATATCAAAACGATTGCCTACTGTTTGTACCAATTTAACAATCCAGTGCTATATATGACTGAAATAATTAAAGAACCCATATGGATTTTAAAAGGAAAACTATCGTGAAATAGATATTTCAAGAGGGCCAGTGTTTTAATGTTTTCTATTAATTAGTTAGTCTGCCATATTTTAGGGGGAGGAATGCTGCAGTGTTATACAAGTCATCTTTGATGGGCGAATAATGTACATCTTGTGCTTTTAGTTGACCGAAGAAGAAGTACGTAAATTGAAAGATTTAATTAGGTGGCTATTATGATGGGATTCCTTGGCAATAATTAAAACTTTGATGTAGCAGCCATTCTTTTAAACTTATTAGGTTTCAAATAGGTTTTTGGTAAATAGCCGCCCACCTCTATATATATATATATATATATATATATATATATATATATATATATATATATATATATATATATATATATATATATATTTATATATATATATTTAGATATATTTATATGTATGTATATACTGTATATTTAGATATATTTATATATATGTATATACTGTATATTTATATATATTTATATATATATTCAGATGTGTATATATATATATATATATATATATATATATATATATATATATATATTAAATGTATGTATGTATGTCTAAGTGTTGTCAGGCAGGGCAGCCGATCGGAACTAAGGTCTATCCCAAAGCCAAAGCAATGTGTGTATGTGTGTGTGTGATAATTTTGTCACCAACAATCGAGATTTTTATTTCTTTTTTTTTAAATAAGCAACAAATACCCTTTAATATCGAATTTGTTCTGTCATTGGATCTCGAGGAAGGTTCATTTAATGATAAATATTTCTATATATATATATATATATATATATATATATATATATATATATATATATATATATATATATATATATATATATATATATACTCTATTGTATTGGTGTTTCTATGATCTCCTAAGTTCCGGTAAGCTTTTGTTAGCGAGATGTGAATATCACGTGTCAATACGTTCTCCGTCTCATGGCCAAACTGTAAGCGCACATTGCATAACGGGATGAGTAAGTAAAAGGCCGAGCCAGTTGAGGGTGGACTAATACATCATGTTGGAATTATTTAGAAGCCCCATCTTGCAGGATCCTGGTGCCACTGACCTTTGACCTTCCCCTGGTATTTTCAGAGCAAAGTGTCAAGAGGTCGTGCAGTAAACCATTGTGCTGAATCATTTACAATCCCAGAATTTTATTTATTGATGTGAAAGAGAGAGAGAGAGAGAGAGAGAGAGAGAGAGAGAGAGAGAGAGAGAGAGAGAGAGAGAGAGAGAGTGGGGCGGGAGGGGGTCTTTATACACTGATGACAGAGGGAGGGAGAACATCGATCAGCCCCCCTGTACTTTCCTGTCACTGTTGGTTGGCTACTGTTGTCTTTTTATTTGATTTTCCCGTTGGATCTGTTGTTTGTTTATTGTACACAGCAAACTACTGTATTGTTTATTATTTTTATTTTTTATTTGATAGATGCTTTCCTCACACTCGTCTAGGGTCCTTATCTCATGATAGCTTCCATCTCAGGTCTCTTTAATTTGATTCTAGCTTGTTTCATTCGATCGTACATAGGTTCTGTTGCCATGAGGCTTTTTCAGTGTTTGAACATTGATGGTGCAAGTGTCCGAATCCATTGATAAGGGTCGGTGAAGTCATTGCCCCATTAAGGAATAGTTTTAGGAGCTTTAAACACTGCTTATTATTGTTCGCATTTGACTTCATCAGTCGCTTCTTAGTGAGATGGAGAAATGATGCTCTGTTAGTGGCATTTCAATTGACCAGAGACAAAGTGAATGTATAGTTTGTGCAAAGTTTGAGCTTTCTTAGGAAGATTCGCAGTTCCATAATTATTAAATACTTAAATTATGTTGATAGGCTGCCTTCAAAGCAAGTGATTGAGATATATAATTGGTTATATATTTCACTTGACGTAAATTAGGTGTCCGACGTGGCAAAGTTAGTTCCACCTACGAAGCTTATGCAGGTGTCTAGTGCTTTAATAATTCTTAATAGATTCTTGGAATATTTATGTTTCATTATTTCTTCCTCGAAGATTTTTCTTTTCCCTGGACTCTGGAAAGGAGATATAAACACTAATCCCTAATCTAATATAGAATTGGAATTACAGATCTTCTGAAGCCTCCCAGATTAGGATTTAATTTGGTATAACGTTATAAAGGGCATTCCTTTCAACTAATTTAATTGCCCTCGTAAAAGCTAATGAAAAGTTCTGGTATGTGTTCTCAAGGAGGAACTTGAAATAAATGAAACAAAAGATAAATGAATGAATGGATATTGTTACATAATGAAACCATAATTAGAATATGCACCCAGTTGAGTTCGTCGATAAAATCACAAAATCAATCTATGTAGTGATAATTAATTTTAAAAGGTTCATGTTCTGTGATACATTCGCCTACAAAAAACACGAAAAAAAAAGTTTTCATTTTATTCAGTGTTATGATGAAGTTCTGCCATAGAATCTTTGGTTACTGGTGTGATGCAAATGTGTCATATGAATGAGAATTACGTAAAACTTAAAGGGTGGTTTAGATTAGCCTTTGTGAAACATATGAATTGATAGGGACTCAAATAAAGGCTAGTTTATTCAAATGTCAACCATATTCAAACTTATATCGGTTGTTAACTCTTGACTTATAAGATTTATAAAAACTCTACTAACGTTGAATTCTAGCAATGCGCATTGGAACCATTTATCTGTAATGCTTTGTATTCTGCAAACTTATAACTTATGCCATTGATTTTTTTTTTATCTTGCCATTCTGATCAGCTTACATGAAAAGCATTTCACGGAAGTCATGGGAATTATTGACAGTATTTCAGTACTCTTAGAGACAATGTAATTGGTGACATCAACATTTTTTTGAGAGGATTCCAACAAATTCTTCATTGTTTTCAACATTGAGAGAACTCCAACAAATGCTTCAATATTTTCAACATTGAGAGAATTCCATCAAATTCATCATTATGTTCAACATTGAGAGAATTCCAATATTTTTCATTATGTTCTACATTTAGATAATTCCAACAAACTCTGCATTATGTTTAATAATGAGAGAATTCCAACACATTCTTTATTATGTTAGGCTTTGTTTTCTCGTAGCCATGACACTAATCTCCATGGCTAGTCAAAGAACGCCTCTTTTAACATTACGTAAAGTTTCACGGATCAGATTTGCACCCAGGCAACTATTTTGTTAACGCACCTGTAATCAGTTGACGGTGGTTGTTTCAATAAGGCAAAAACACTTATTTCAATTTGGTTTATCAGGCACCAGATCCTGTATCGTGGGTAAAACCAATTACTGTTTCAAGATACCATTTCTGATGTAATATCTTTATATTTTGGAGTAGCCTACTTGTATAACATAACTAATTCTATCCTGTTCGTAATACTAGGCAGGCAGTTAATTCTAATAGCCAGGCCTTCTCCATCATGAGGCTCAATACTACACAGTATTCTAGAAGTTTTATTCCAGCTGTTACCAAGTTGTGGAATCATCTTCCAAATCGGGTAGTTGAATCAGTAGAACTTCAAAAGTTCAAAGTTGGAGCAAATATTTTTGGTGACCAGGCTGACTTGAGTGTTTTTATAGTTTATAAATGGCATATCTGTTTTTGACGTTGTTAATAGTTTATATAGGACATATCTGCTTTGACGTTGTTACTGTTTTAGAATGATTTATTGTTAACTTGTTCTCATCATTCATTTCCTTATTTCCTTTCCTCACTGGGCTATTTCTTTAAATGGCACGTTAGCCCCATTTCAAACAGCGTGGCACCATTTCTCCAACGCTTATTGCGCAACCTACAATTTTGTTTCAAAGACTGAATGCGTATCATTTCTTGGGGTTCGAAGCTAAACCCCTAGACCCTACCTTCTTTATACATTTAGCGTATGATAAATAGGTTTTTTCTCATGTCAGTCGTACAAGATGAGTTTGTTAACGAGTCTGTTTCTGCACATCTTGTGTTTATGAACTAGTTTTTTTTTTCCTGCCTAGTGGTTTTATTAGCAAGTCAGGTTTTGGGCATACTATGTTTATTAACAAGCCAGTTTTATTTACATAAGTTTGAAATGGGCTACTAATATTAAATATTTTGTTGATCTGTGTTTAGGCAACGTCTGTTATAAAAAAAAGATAGAAGTTGCAATGAATCAGAAATAAAATATTGGAACATTTACCTCAGTTACACCTACCTATCTGGAAATCGATCACGTCCTTATCAAAATTTGAAATTGACAGTGTCTTCTATCAAAAGGTGAAGTCTTGTAGTGTTTGTAGTGTCCGCTATCGAGTGTTGAAATTATGTAATGGTAATTAAGGGAACAAAGTTTTCACGAAACTTTTCAGGAGCTCTTAGTTTAAAAGAATTTATCTTTGAATTATAGAACTTTTGAGTTTTCGATACTGTATATTTTAGGTCAGTGGCATCATGTTCTTGCCTACTAATAATGGTATTCTAAGAAACCCTTTAGAAATATCTTGCGGTAGAGGATTTGAAATGAACCAAGTCAGTTGTTCGTTTATCATCATTCGAATAATGAATAGCTTTTGCTACAGTAATTTATGTCTTGTTGGCCCAGAAGATTATACCTGTACTGTGTAGGCCTAATGACTAGGTAGCACATCACGTGTCTTAACTACCTTACCCAGAGGAGCGTGTGGGTACGCATTCTTTACCCTATCAATGGCGGGGCTGGGGTTCATCATGTTCGTCTTCTCGGATGCAATACGAAATCAGTAGGTTTTATTTGTTGTTCCATGTATAATACTACGATCTATTTTACATTGCCCGGAAAACATATTAGTTCTATTATGGGGATTATCTCATTTTTTCAAATCAATTTTGTTTTTTACCCGTTACTAGTACACCTGGTAGTCGTGAAGAACATCACTTGTTTTAACTGTTCATCTCAATTCCCTCAGTCGGAGACACTTAAGTGCTATTTGATTTGATTAAGTATCTCGTCGCATCAGCATTATTTTTTCAGACTGATTGTGTTGATGTAATGATTGCATTTATAATCATACCATCAAGATTGACGGAAATTTAAGGAGTGTATCTGGACCAAGAAACTCATTCTGCGCATGTAAGGCACAGGGGTAAGAGAAGCTGGTCCCTAACTGGATGGTAACAAGTCTTAAGTGGGTTACCTATAAAGTGAATTAATTCATGGAAATTTTCATTATTTGATTAGAATCCCGCTATTGATAAGAGTAGAGTGGATTTCTGCAAAAGGTTTCAGGTTTAAAAGGCCGCTCATGAATGTGAGAGGCAGGGGACATCGACAATGCCCAAGCGTTGGCTAGCAAGGACCATATTGGCCTAGAGACCGACCATATATACAGTACATATGTCAACCCCCAAGCTAGGACCAGGGAGGGCCAGCCAATGGCATCTGATGACTCAACAGGTACACCTATAGGCTCTCCCCCAAACCCCCAGCCTTAGCTCACAAGGATGGTGAGGGTGCAGCTCGACAAAAGGAACTAACAAGTTTGCGTGGGACTTGAACCCCAGTCTGGCGATTACTAGTCAGGATACGTTACCAAATAGGCCACCACAACCCCTAAGCGTGGAATAGTTTAAGCGCTTGATCATCATGTGTACTGCGTCATTTACGAAAGTAAGCGAAGATCGTGTAAACTGGCTAGTTACTGTGCTTTGAGAATTAACAACTGCGTATTATATGATTTTTTGTTTATACAACAAAATTGTTATACATTCTGACATCAAATTTAGTTACACGTTATATATTGTATCATCAAAAGCGTTGAACAATATACAATATATCATCATTAACGTTATACATCATGTCAAAATTGAGCCAAGCAATTTGTCCCTAATTCATAAGCACTGTTCCAAAGTAAAGAAAAATAATTATCAAGGCATGACTACCACATACACAGTACACTATATATTTCTTAGGTACATCTACTGTCATAGTTCCCATTCTCCAATATACAAATGTGTAAACTTGTTATTCCTCCCCATTGCTATCATGTCATTACTGATATATCCCAAAGGAAATATTACTACTGGCACTGGATCGCACTGCCAGAGATTTCTTTTTATCACATTTCCCTTGAAAGGGTCCTTCAATCAGTCGACCACCGGTCTTCCACCGGTATCTTTTCCCCTTGCCTAATTGAATTTTCCTTTGTAAGAATATATATATATATATATATATATATATATATATATATATATATATATATATATATATATATATATATATATATATATATATTGTGTGTGTGTGTAACGTATCTTATCTATTTCGCATCATAAAACTAAATATGGGAGATGGATGTAAATAAAAAATGAGAAGAGACCTATATTAGATTTTTCGTTGTATAGAGCTAGAAAAAAAATGAAGATGTAAGAGAAATGTATAAGTGGTGAAATTGTCGGTATAGAAAGAATGGGTAGATCAGACGTTTTATATGGTTTTGGTTTCAGCATGTGGGAGCAAAACATTTATATTTCTGGTATGTTTAGAAGGAGAAGAGATGAAGACTAAAAGAGCGTATTCTTTTAAAGGATTACCTTAATATTCAGGAAATTGGATAGCTTTAGGATGAGGTGAATGTAACAGTTTGTTTAGGAGTGTTCGACGCTACTGTTGTTTTTTTTTTTTCTGTATATAAAGCAGATACTATCGTAGTAGTTTTCACAACTTAGTATACATTTGTCTTGTCGGCGATTATTTTCCCTTGAACGATCAATTCAAGGGAAACTTTTGTAGATATATATATGTGTAGCCTTCATAACCTCATTCGTGTCCAGTTAGCTTTCAATTCAGAGGCATAGATTTGAATCTTGGCCGGAAAGAAACGCATTTCCTAGAGTGAATTTCCCTCGCGTATATAATTCTCAGAGGGAAGTAGAATAGATAGTGTGTGTGTGTATATATATATATATATATATATATATATATATATATATATATATATATATATATATATATGTATATATACAGTATATATATGCATGTATATATAGTGTGTGTATATGTATATATTCATGTATGTGTGTATTATTTCCTACTTGTAGAGTGGGGTGCCAGAACAAGTCAAACCTTTGTGGTTTCTCAGCAAGTCATGAAGGGTGAAGTTGTTAGCCCAACTCATTTGTTTCATGATCCCATCAGATTTTGACATTAGTTTACAGGTGGGAGGACTTGTGGGCGATAGTCTGGGATCGAATGTCGTTGCAAAACCTTTTAGGCTCATCGAAACAATAGAAGATACACAAATATATATTTTTTTTGTGTGTGCATAGTATGTATGTGCGGTTGTGAGAAGCGGTGTGTCCTTTGGTATTGTAGATGTACGTAATCCAATACAGTATGTGGTTCAACTATTGTATGCAACCGGACGTGACTGTGTGGTCGTACACATTAAAGTTGCAATTTTCTTCTAAGGGAATGAAGTTTCGTTATGTTTTGGAGGGTCTGTGGTGGGTTTGGCTGTCTAATGCTGACCCCCCATTTCCGATCATAGGGTCTCATGAACAAATCATCTGTTGTTGACATCTAAATTAGTATAGATTGTCGTGTTTCGTGATGATCCAAAAAAAAAAAAAAATGAAAGGGTCTTCTATGATATTTTGTGCAATGGTCGTATCATCATTAATATTGTACCAGTAGTACTAAAATATTAGTAGCATTATTTTTTTTGTTATATTATAATGCATTTTTTCAGTTTTAATTTTTTTAGGAAGTAGTTGTATTTGGTAGATATAACATGGTTGTACTCTGTGTCTGTACGATTAAATGTTCATTAATCCTAGCATCTGAATATCAGAAATGTCTCATAGTACTTGAAGTGCAATTAATAATACTTTTTGTAAAATTCTCTTTCAATACTCGCTTTTCTGGTTTTTTGTTTATGGGTTATGGATTAATATTTAAACTGTGGTTTTATCAATATGATTTAACCGTTAGTATCTTAGCATTTCTTGTTTAACCACTTCTAGTCAAGAAGAGTGGGGGTTTCTATATTCTTAAAGAACATAAAGATTTGAAGTGATATTAAATATATCAATGGATAATGCAGTTTTTTTTTTATGGTGGTGTACTCGATTACAGTCATCAAATATAAAAGTTTTTGATCTAATGGAACCAGGTCGAATTTCTTTATCTTTGAATTTTTGAGAAGTAGTTTGGTTTAATTGTTTTACAGGGGTGTGCTGTTATTTTCTTTTTTATGATCTTAAGTGATATCCAATCATTGGTTGTAAAGACAATTTTAAGGTGAGATTTTCTTGCAGACGTTTTCTGCTTTTATTAAGACATCGATGTGGTAATTTTAGTATTACTAATCACTAATGGCTTTCAATTAAATGCTAACCACATCATGTGTTTTAAGAGGGATTGGGGATTTAAGGTTTTTCTGTAAGCAAAAAATTTCGTTCGAGTTCTTTTGACTGTCCACACCCTGTTTCAAGGTGCCGTTCTTTACGCTTGCTGTTATGTATGGTGTACCCCAAACTTGGCTTTGCTTCAGTCAGCCATGTTGAAGGTAAGCCTCTTTGTGCCTTACCTGTATTCCTCCACGTTTGCTGCTGCTCCTGCTGGAACAATGCAATGCTAAAGGGGCAACTCGCTTCCACACGCCCCGAGAGACCAAGTCACTTTTAAAGTAATCTGCGATCGTTTTTGATACTTCCTTCCGCCTATTGACCGCCCTTCCTGTCGGTTTTTGTTTTTGTGTGTGTAAGGACATGTTGGTTTAGTCCTGGCCCATCCGCGCTAAAGCTTTGAGGAAGTCTACGATTAGAGGTTTTGCCTCTTTCGTGGTCCGGCCGGATCGCTTCGGCACTATGCTCCTTAATATTACCCTGTGCTGTGCTCTAGAAAACCTCTCTTAGGTGATGATTAGGCTATATGTATTTGTTTGTTTGTGTAAGAACTGTGATGTCAATTTCTCATTTTTTTTTAAATGCTTTGGATTATAATTATTTTTTTTTTTATTTACCTGCATCATTGTTGATGTGAAAGTTCCCATCACACAGTACTTTACTTTAGTGTGAGCGACTATCACGTCTCAAAGGTCAAATTTACTTACGGGTCAAAAGGTCAAACGTGTTTTGACTGACAGTTTGTTCCAGATCTCTCTCTCTCTCTCTCTCTCTCTCTCTCTCTCTCTCTCTCTCTCTCTCTTGTGTAGGAGGGCTTAAAATTAAATTTGGATTTTGCTCGTTGACGTAAGGACTCATGATGAACAATGTATGTATATATATATATATATATATATATATATATATATATATATATATATATATATATATATATATATATGAAATTGTGTGCGCGTGTGTGTATGTTTTGCGGATGATTTATATATGCACGTATGTAAAATGTCTGGTGTACATTCAACTTACTATCATACCAGACTATTAACAATTATATCCCGTGTTGTGTAATACACCTATAAACCATCGATGAAAAGATTAGCGTGGTCAGTAATTAGAGAATTGGGTACGGATAAGAAATTGACTGAGAGGATATGTGAACCTAGTGAGAATTGGGTCATCGGGTCCCAGTGGGTTGAAGTGGAGTGAGTTTGTGAAGATATTGAGTTTTGGCTGAGAGGGGAAGTAATAGTCTACGGTAGTTTCTAGAATCTCTAGATGTTGCAGAAATGGGTGTCTTAGCTTCATCCTAGCAATTGAGGTAGTAATCGTTGCTTTGGTTTCAAAGTTTCTAAAGAGATAGCTAATCTTCTTAGTTTATCTTGGCTATCACTAGTTTATCGTGATGTGTTTTCTAATCTTTGTATATCACTACCATTTTACATAAATGCAAAGCGTATTTTATAATGAAGTTGAGTAAAACAAAGCTTGTGATTATTGGGGCATCATATATATATATATATATATATATATATATATATAGAGAGAGAGAGAGAGAGAGAGAGAGAGAGAGAGAGAGAGAGAGAGAGAGAGAGAGAGATAGATAGATATATATATACATATATATATATATGGGACGTTGATATTTATTTCTGCACATTCTCCATTTTAAGTATTTACTCTGTATTTCACGTCAAAAACAACGGAAAGAATAGTTTTTAGTGCCGGTTTTGGGATAGCCTCGTCGAGTTTCGTCCCCCAGGTGAATTAGTTAATTATTTTTACTTGAGGCATGAAGGCTATTTTCACTTGATTGGATTTGATGCATCAGGGACCATTGAGTTATGACGTCAGTTTGTACTGAATTGAATTTGATACATCAAAAGGAGATTGGATTGCGTCCTTAGTTAGGATCGTAAAAGCTGATGCTATCATCATTCCGTGAAAAGATTCGGTAGAGTATAGTCGAGTATATTATTATGTACATATGTGCACACACACATTTAACCCTTCTCACCCCACCCCCCTGTCCTAACTATAATACGGCTACTTCCTCTGCCCTCTACCCGTGCGACGAGGAGAGACTAAGTAATTACAAGTTTTATAGCCATATATTGCTCTTTATTATATGGATTATAACATATATTATTTTACATATATATATATATATATATATATATATATATATATATATATGTGTGTGTGTGTGTGTGTATACATTAATATATATATATATGTATATATAGATATAGATATATATATATATATATATATATATATATATATATATATATATATATATGTATATATGTATATTTATGTGCATATATATATATATATATATATATATATATATATTTGTGTATATATATAAATATATATATATATTTGTGTATGTATATATAATATATATATATATATATATATATATATATATATATATATATATATATATATATATATATATATATATATATTTGTTACCTTCATGTTTATTTGTGGATTATGCACGGGTGTTGAGAATATAAATGTACTGGACTGGCTCTGCTTGTAAAGGACGAAACGGGAGTTCTATCAATTTATGTCGTTGTTTGGGTGGGAAGAGAGAGCGTCTAACCATGCCTAGAATTAAGTAGGAACTGAAGAGTAAAGGATGTCTCCAAGTTTAACAGAGAAGAATAAGAAGTTTGGAGCCGTATCTTCTGTAATTTAGTAAATCTATGACATAACTTTTTAGGTCATGTTTTAAGGTAGCTTAAAAGTAGTTTTGTTTTACTGTGTAGTTTAAAGGCAGAACGGTGTTTTGGTAAGCCAACGATTGTTCTGCATAATATCTTTAGTGGTACATGTTATATATGTTTTAGAGACTATCTGTTACCATATTTTCCCTTACCATTCTCTCATAAGAAGAATATCTGAGCTTGTTTCTGCGTCGAGAGAAACAAATGTTTGATCTTGGTTCATTGTAAAAGTAATTGAAATTTCACAGTTGAGGTCGACATTGACGAGCCTTCCGATTCATCCAGATAAAGTATATAAATGCAGTATCTTTTGTAATTTGTATTTTTTTAATGATGAAAAGGATTAGACAGATAGCAATAGATAAAACTTTGAATAATGAGCCATTTGCCAAGAATGGACTGTTTCAAAACGAATTTGTGAAGCCAAACTTCTGCCAACTCACTGATGTTGTTGAAAGCTTTTTTGAAGTAGATGTAAACTTTTGTTGATTTCATTTCCGACTGGAATTCTAAAGATGTAGTTTGTGTGATGGATCACTTTTAGATACAACGAGTCCTTTTTTTTTTCTTTAAACACGCTTCTTAGGTGATAGGAATTATATATTAAATGTTGTCATTCCTAGAGGGGGGTTTAGATTGATTTTAGCAACATTTTCTTGTGTATTACAGGTATCATAATATAAAGCTACAAGGTTTATAGGAGATATAATGACATGGTGCATATCAATGATATCCGACACTCCTTTCTTCAATTTTAGTTACATATGAAAGTAAATCCTAATTGGAGAGGACAATTCCGTCTTTTATACGAATTCTAGGGAATGCTAGTTTGGGAATTATATGCTCCTTTTCATCCCATGTCGGTGAAGTCATTTGCATGGTTTCATTAGGTTACTTTGTTCGTGGTCCAACGACCTTCTACGGCTACGGGTGTGATTTTGTTGGTTGACTTCATGCTAATGATGAGGATTTTTTTTTTTTTTTGCATCTCATTTTGGAGTGTCTCGATTGCAGACTGAGAGAAGCAACCTTTACTTGAGACCTTAGTCTCTTTGAAAGATGATTAATAAGCGTAAAAAAGCTTTGAAAAATTTTTAATCTTATTTTTGTTAATGATAAAAATTATGAATTTAACCTACTAATATTTGTCTTTAGGTTTGGATCTTGATGACTGACAGTATCTTCATTTCTTTTGCAACAAGAAGTGCTCTACTATGTTATGGATTTCCAAGATGTGCATTGTTGATCCCAGCAATAGTTAATGTAACTTAATGCAAGGCCAAGCTTGACCAGTATGAAATTTGGAATTTATGCATACTTGAGTTTAAACGTTAATTAATAAATTAATCTTTACCTATCACCGTGAGATGAGTTATCCATTTGTACGCTCCCGACATGCATGGACAATTTGTCTAGAAAACAAATGTGAGAAAAAGGTGTCCTTTTGCATTTCCTGCTTACATATTGTAATTGATGTGGTGACTATGGTCAACAAACAAATTCACATAATGAAACGTGGGGGCGAAAGGCAAGTCTTAATTATTCTTTCTGACTTACACAACGCCTACTCAGCTACTTAGTGACTGATAAGTGAGGGCGAGAAGGGGGTTCATTCATGGTTGGAGAGAGAGAGAGAGAGAGAGAGAGAGAGAGAGAGAGAGAGAGAGAGAGAGAGAGAGAGAGATTCCTTTATGAACTTAGAAGTCCTTGAGTGATTGGGGAAGAGACAGTGGAGGCAGTAGGACGTATAACCAGGCACACAAGCTGAATTTCATTAATTAACAGTGTACCAGCCTAAATAAACAAGCCAATCATCTCTCTTGTAGACGTGTAGGTTTCGTTGGCTGGTGTTCTAGATGCTAGGGAATTATTAGATAAGCTGATGACGCAGAGATGTCGGGTTAAGAGAGAGAGAGAGGCTTATATCTTTTTCTTCGATATATCGATTTTGTCCACAGCGCTGCAATTTTGTGTTACATGATTTTATATGAAGATTGTTTTTTTAATTGCTTTGATACTACTTTTGAAATTTATATTGTATAGACTATTAAATCTGTAACAGTCAAGTGTCAGCCTTCGGGTGTT
Source organism: Palaemon carinicauda (assembly GCF_036898095.1). Classification (NCBI taxonomy): domain Eukaryota; kingdom Metazoa; phylum Arthropoda; class Malacostraca; order Decapoda; family Palaemonidae; genus Palaemon; species Palaemon carinicauda. The sequence continues at coordinate 140,325,314 of NC_090732.1, read as the reverse complement.
CTATCACATCATTGGTGGACCCTTTTATCATATTATAGATAATATAGATGATAGTAAACTTAAATTCTGACTGTGCATTTGGAAGGCATGATTACGGCCCAGCATATTGAGAAGTCATTTGGTTTCCTTTCGTGTTGTATGTGGTTAGTTTCCGACTTAACTACCAACATTCGACATAACTGTAGGACCAAAGAAAGGAATGAGGGAAGCAACTTCATCCCAAGAAGACCTTTTGAGGAACGGAAATATGTACGGATAACTGTTAGTACCCAACCCAAAATTCACGAGTTCGAATCCTGGCTGGGACAGATGTACATATATTGTATGCATATAATTTCCTTTGGATTAAAGTTATTTCTTAGGTAATTGGAATTCGATATAAATGGGCATTTGTATTTAGAATGAGAGGATTAAAACAAACACAAATGCATCCGCTTCTGGTCCACTGCAGTACAAAGGCTTCAGACTTGTCGTAAACGTGTTTTGGGTTTGGTCAGTTGATTGATGATGGTGGGAGAATTTTGTCTGATTGCACACATCAAACCAACCTATTATGTGCGTGTGTGTATATGTATATGTATGTATATATATATATATATATATATATATATATATATATATATATTATACACAATTGTAATTTCCCATTTTGGAGGGATTTGACATAATTTGGTGTTAATTTTATATTACTGCAGTTTTTTTTTTTTTTTTGCAAGACTTGTAGTGTGACTATAAACGTAATTTATACCGGTTCTTTGTATATCACGATTAACCTTACCAAATTTTATTCAATTCTTGGTCTTAATTGAATTATCTATTATATTCTACGTGGTTTTAGATCTTATATGGAAGAGCATTTTAGCAGCTATATCGCTCCCCATTATTTATTGCTATATCAACTCTGTTTTATTGGAAGCAAGGTTCCTCCCGAGTCATTATACAAACTTTTTGGCATTTATGGCCTTTGCATATCCTGTTGTGTGGGTATGGGCATGTCTGGAAGGAATGTGGTCGCTTCACAGCTAGGTGAGGGTATAATTCAGCAAGTAGTGGTCGTAGTAGTATTACTACTACTAGTAGTTGTAGTAAAGAAATACCTTGACCACACCTTAATCACGTCTTGCTGTTTCTCAAGGGCGAGTCTTAATTTTAGGAATAACAATTTTGTAGCAGAGAACTATTTTCGTATTATTTTTTTTTTTTATTGTTTTACTGACTTCTTCATATAGAAATTTTATTACGACTTTTTATGTTAATTGCCTCAGTCTTTGGCCTGTTGGACGTCGTTGGCCCAATGCAGCCCAGACCTGAAAACACGAATTGTATTTTAAAGGAAGCGAGAGCAGCCTCGCATCATGCTGGCAAGTAGTGGTGCCTTAAAGGCGTTGTCCTGGCCAGGAATATTGCCGCTCTTGCAAAACTTGAAATGTTCCAGAGGCCATGTTTTTAAAACTGAAAATTTGAGGTTTCTCCATAGTCTTGTGTATTCTTCTAAACTCCTTTTGTTAAACGGGTGGATGTAATAGGTTTCATTATAGTAGGTACGTGTTATTTAACGTTCACATATTATGGATTTAATTTCTAAATTTTTTCGTTAAGTGATATTTCTTCCGTTGTCATTTTAATGGAAGGTGAAGCTTGAATTCGTGGATGGAGATGGATGGATAGATGATCAGCTAAAGGAGAAGGAGGGGCCTGTCTGTGTTAACCGTGCTGGAGGGAGGGAGGGAGGGAGCCCGAGGGGGAGAAGTGAGTTGGGGATTGGGGCTGGGTCTTCCCTCCAGGGGAATGACGTCACTGTCAACATTCCTCGGCTTCTGCATGCCGATCTCTCCCCTCCCCTCTATCATACCACTACTCCCTCTGATCCTACCCCCTCTCTCTCTCCTTCACCCGTAGGTATTGTCCCTCCTCTCACCATCCTCTTTTTCTCCCTCGTTCCATCTTTCTCTCCGTGTGACCCATCCTGCTTGAATTCAGTTCCAACAACGATCTTCTGCTTGCTGTGAACCACCTGACGTTCTGATGACACTGTTTTGCCTATGAAATCATAGCATCTTTTAACTTTCCTCGGCGGTAAAGGAACGTGTAAGTTTGATACGACTATAGGAGGAAGGACCACCGTAGTAAGAATATTTAGGGAGGGTTAATGTGCGATAACACGCAATGCAGCTGGCATATAGCACCGTCTCGTCAAGAGGGCCTCACATCTTCTATTACCATCAACCCATTATCTTCACTTGCGTGTGATGGACGATTCAACTCTGTGAATAGTTTGTTCATTTCCCCACTCGCCGTTTTATTGTTCTTTAGAGTATCGCATTTTGGTTGGTACTCAAGGAAAATAAAATTTTAGTCTGAGAAAACAGCTGAATATTGACAGTTTAGATGTATTATTGAGCTGAGAATAATCGGGGAAGTAAATATATAAACATTAAGAGAAATAGGAAAAATTAAATTAAGTCTTATTAATAACAATGACAGGTATATTTGTAATATATTATGTAATGTAATTATATTTGTTTCATTACTGCAACAGTTCCCAACCAAAAGTTTGGTTTACCACGCTTGACTTATTTCCTTGGGATGAATAGTAATTACTCTTTCCCTTGAGGGTCTATAAACTAGGACTTTGTATAAACAAACGTATGGAGTCTTTGTTTAGTATAATTCAAGTTTGTTTTTGCATTTACCCACAGATTGAATAAATTATTAAAACGCAACAATCGCATGTCTGTGTTGGGTGATTGAAGCTTCACTGTAGTCTATGTATTTCGACGAGTTCATAACTATATAGAATTATTTAAGACATCAGCTGGAACATAGTTTTCTAAAGTCTAGTAACAATTTTAAACTTTTACACACCATGTTTTGGTCATGGTGGTAGAATATTAGTGAAATTGGCCACTGAAGTTGGGGTTATTTTGAATGCAAGTTGTATTAAACTTCCATTAAACGTTATGGTTGGCGTGATATCAAAGTCGCCAATATGAGATTTGTTTCAACCCAGGAGGCTCTCTACAGTGTATGATGTAAAGAACGTTTCCTTCAGTATTGCAATTACTCTCCCTCTCGTCGACTGTCAGGTAACAGCAGTGAAAGAAACTACGATGGCCAGGTGGGAAAGTTCGGGGTTGGATTTCCGGTCGACTTACTTTGCTTGTTTTAAAATGGAGACCATATTTTGTCGGTGTCTTAGTGTCGTCACTTCCTCCGTCACGGGTCAATTAGACTTTCGGGGATACCTTTTCGAAAGCCTATCATTAGTCGCAACATGTTGAACTTATTGCGTAATTAAGCGTCTAATAATGTGGCTGTTTTCTAAACATTTTCTCATCTTGTTACGCTTGGTATCAACTCTTAATTTGCTTTTTAAGTGGGCGTCTCTTCCAGTTTCCTTTCCCCAAAAGCTGTCAAGGTGGTTGTGTAGTGTTCGTAAAAAAATGACAATTATTCTAGATTTTTGTTATCTGATAAAAACTATCCAAGCTCTCTCTCTCTCTCTCTCTCTCTCTCTCTCTCTCTCTCTCTCTCTCTCTCTCTCTCATCTAATACAAAATCTATCCATGATCACCCCCTTATGATATGAATTTCTTATCATTCGGTTAAAACGCAGTCTCCATTTTGAGCATTATACTACTTTATTTTTATTATAAATGTTTCTTTTTTAATATGAATTACAGAATTACAAATTCATTAGATGTAAATTCGTTACTTGATATTAAAATCTTGGATGAAAAAGATTTAATTTCAAGTGCGACTATGTAGTTCCAAAAACTTCATCAACGTGTTTTGTGTGTTTGTCTTGAATTGGTGGTGCTTGTGTATTGTAGCATCCTCAAGGGATGGCCCTTTTGCTCTAGCCACTGGCATGTACTTGCTTGTGTGTTTAAACCATGGATATTTGTTTCATGGAGAAAATATTTTGAAACCATTAGCTTATCAGTACGATTAGGTGGTAACTGCATTAGGCACAGGTAAAGGGTCCATTACATGTACCTTTTAACCTAACTTGAAACCTTACTCTGTTCGTTATTCCTAACTAGTTAGGCTATTACTTTCCATTTCACATTAATGCAGTCTGTTTGGATATAGAAAATTTAGTATTGTTTTTTATTATTATTTTAGTCAGATTTACAAAATGTGGTCAAACATTCTGTAGTCTCGAAAAGAAAACATTGAGACGCCTCTTAATGATTTCCCCTTTCGCTTTTTTTTTTTTAACAGGTAAGGCCGTTTGTGGTTAAAAACTAGTCTTCATACACTCATGGTTTTCCGGTAATGGATGAGGTAGGAACCTATGTTTTTTTTTTCTTTTTTTATGGTAGTATTACTTCGTAAGCTTTTTAGTAAGATTTTGAGATGTAGTGGTGTATTGCTGAATACCGATGCTGTGCACACAATTTCATATAACAAGGACTGCTTTTTTCGTGTGTTTGAGGGATGAACATTTTATATATACATTAGAGAATAATCATAGTTTTAGATATTTACTGGTTTTTGCTAAGCTGTTGATTCATATTTAGAATTAATATTTACAATAGTGTTTTGTTGATACACGGAAACGATTTCAGTATTGTATATCTATTTATATTAATTTATAATCCTTCATGATTACTGGGAATTATTTTTTTTCAACAAGCACATGCGGACATGTAAGCATGGCCAGAAAAGTGGGGTTCATTGTTAAGTAAATTTAAATTGATAAGAATTCATCTATTAATATTTCTTTCTCTGGGTACACTAGGAGAAATATATGAGTTGCTGGTTCTTCGGAAAATCATGAATCTGTTCTGTTTACAAGTTTTTATCAAGACTCACAAATGTTCACCGTTACTTTAATACGAAGTTCTTATAGCGAAAACTAAGCTGACGTCAATATGAGAGATATGGAAGTCATATTCGGGGAGAATATTTCAAAAGCCAAGCAGAGCTGTATTATGAAGCCTCTTAAATTATGCAGTGTTGGTTCTACATTGTAAGAGAGCGCAGGGAAATTTTTAAAACTTACAACTGTGTGAAAACCGAGTTTGCGTGTGCTGAGAAGAGTAGGTATTGGATAATAAAAAATGTGTATATTAATGTACAGTATGTATTCATAAGAAACTAAACGAAAGCTTATGAATTATTCAGAATATTTAGTCAGAGCGTGGGTTACTATCATGTTTCATGCTTGAGATGAACTTATTTACTTATGGCGTTTTAAAGTTAACTTTTGAATATTACTTTAGTTTTCAATTTTAATACCTCGTGTAGCATTGATTTTTTTATTGAAGAGATAATTGAAAGGTATTATAACCACATTAAATATTACATACATGAAAAAAAATATCGTCGCTTAACTTATTTTTAAAAGTTTGAGAAACGAAAACGATAATGTAATTTATAAATCGTTCTTAATGCTGTCGGCTGTAATATTGTGATGACATTTAATGCAATGACAATGAAATTGAAAGGAAAGGCCATTGCATTTGTTATTTTATTTTGAATGTTATTTCTTTTGGAGTAGCCTACGTGGCATTTTCAACATCTCAGAATTATTACTAGCAATTCACGTAGGCTAAGCAGAGCTAAAGAAGATGCCTGATATGCACTCTTATGAAGTGGTTTATGTCTATTTAGTCAGAACTAGTGTACGCAACCCGTCGAAAGTGACTGCTAAATATTGAGCTCGTAGATATGCACACACGCGCTTCCGTACTCCCCTTTCACCAGGGTAGGATATAACTACTCTCTCTCACCTACCCGATGGACGGGGAGAGCTGAACGTGACCGAAAAGATTATATGTGTGTATATATATATATATATATATATATATATATATATATATTTATATTTATATATATATATATATATATATTTATATTTATATATATATATATTTATATATGTATATATATATGTATATATATATATATATATATATATATATATATATATATATTTATATTTATATATATTTATATTTATATATATTTATATTTATATATATATATTCATATTTATATATATATATTCATATTTATATATATAATGTATATTTATTTATATATATATATTTATAATATATATATGTATATATATATATATGTATATTATATATATTTATATTTATATATAATATATATATTTATATTTATAATATATATATATTCATATATAATATATGTATATATATATATATGTATATACATACACATATGAGAGAGAGAGAGAGAGAGAGAGAGAGAGAGAGAGAGAGAGAGAGAGAGAGAGAGAGAGAGAGAGACTTGCTCTTATTCTGTAGAGGAAATGTCCACAGTATCTTCCATTCTGTAGTCGGTGCTATATCCATGGCGATCAAATTTCCTATCTTTGTAGTGTGACCGGCGTGAATTTTATTGGGTAATATAGGGTGGAATAATGACATTGCATTGTTATGCGTGTTGGTCTCGAAAAAAGGATGACAATTAGATTTGTATCGCAGTGCCACACCCCTTAGTCTTCTAATGCAATTTACCGCTGGCTCTTTCCCTCTTCTTGCTCTCTCTTATGTCTGAAGGTTTGATACGGTAGTTACCAATATCTTGTTGGAAATAGGATTACTTAAACTACGAAATATTATAAAAGCTTTCTAAACAAAACTAAAAGGTTAAACGTAACCTATAGCCTCATAAATTCAGCGCTACCAAAAATAGCTTAACTACTAATAAATGGGGGCATTATCTACCTGTATTATAATGAGCCAGTGTGGTTATTTGTGTGTGTATGTGTGTATATATATATAATATATATATATATATGTATATATATATATATATATATATATATATATATATATATATATATACGTGTGTGTGTGTGTTTTCTATTTATTTGTCTTTTTGACGGGCCGCGTACACTAGTATATAATAAATTATGAAATATTCGGGCCTTAATTTTAAAATAGATGGGTATCCCATCGGTAGATTAGTTAGAGCTGCTGCTTTATGCCTTCTATCTCATCGTATGTTTGTTACGTGAATTATGGCGTTACGTTACTATGCATAGATAAATCTTTTGAGACAGTTTAATGTTAAGATATATAATTTCTTAAGCTTTTCCTTGAATACTGTTTGTAAATACAGAAGACACTTTTATAAATGCTAAATATTGCAGGTGACTGCTCAGTTTTTCTTGTTGTTGAAGACTGTCCCTAAGCTCAGATGCATCACTCAAGAATACGTTTTAAAGAATGTTTCTAGCTTGGGAGTATTCAATTTGCGCGTTGAAAATCTAATATTTTCTTTTGTAGTTTTCAATCGAGAATCACTACATCTTATTATAGCAACTCTAATGAGTTTCATGAATATCTTTGGGAAATGGTTACCCTAGAATCAATGACGTCTGTGGGCGGATATCCTTGGGCAAGAGGATGTCTGGAGACTCGGTCGTCTTCTGGTGGATACTTCTAAAATGTTAGTCACAGAATCAAGAACTTATTTTGATTCTCGTGGAAAAGAAGGACGTCTTGACAAATATCCTTCGAAATGGACATCTTTGAATTATATTCTCGTAAATGGACCTATTTAAATGATATCTTGCATTTAAGATAGGATCAGGGAAAACCAGGAAGGCATATTCTCCCTCCCCATTCCATAGCTGGCAAAGACACTTCTAATCTTGTGTATACTAATGAAAGCGTTTTACAGTGAATCAGGAACCCACCTATTGCTGGTCTCTGACGTTTTCTTTAGGCACCACAAGCCCACAAATGATTGTATCTATCTGGAACATAAAGACGCCATTTCAATCAATGCAAATGTTTGAGGTGATGAAATAAGAAGGTTACTAGATATCTTACTAAATGAATTTTTATTCAATGCCATCTCAGTTATGGCACCTATTCAACTCTGAAGTCGTATCTAACGTCATTTCTTTTAATAACTGCAACACCTAATACCAGAAGTCCATACAAGGTATAGCCTGTACGAGGCTACCTCACATCCGAATGGGCGGATCCGTTCTACAGGTAAAACTACAGCTAATTTTCTCTGTCGATCGATCGATGCAATGGCTGTTAGTTAACAACCTACCGTATGTAAATGTAAGCAAAACGTTTTACCGGGTGGTGTGCTTTTTACAATGCACGTTTTTAACAGCTTTTACGAAGCATTATTCAAGATTAACGTTTGTGTCGATTGTTGACTTTACTTGAAAAAATCATGTGTAGAACGCAATTTGTTCACTTTTAAAGGTGAAAGACTCTTCCCCGATTAAAATTTCTTATGTAAGCGAGGAAGTACGCAGCAACAGTAATTGATTTTGATGAGGCTTGTGCACCAGGTTGTAATTACTGGTGACGTATTAAGGGCTCTTAACCAAAGCCCTTTTGCTGATAAGTAGCAAAGGTGGTTTTCCCATGCAATTGGAGCTTTAATTATGGCATTGACAATATTTATGTACATAGAGGGCTGCTGGAGGTGAACGATTTTTTAGGCTATTTTTCCTATAGCTACGAAACGAAAAAAAAAAAAAATCTAATTATTCCTCAGATTCACCGAGTTCTTTTTATTTCGCAAGAGCCTCCTTTTGTTCTGACAAGTCCTTCAAATTTTATCTTGGATTTTCTGACAGGAAATTGAAATGCTCAAATCTGCTGAAGCTTCGCATTGTTTATAATAGTTTTCTTAAGGAGATCACTGACCACTTAGCCATTTGGTGATAGTGGATTTTAAAGATAATTTATTTTTATTAGTGCCTCTAATGCAATTTCATCTGTACTACAGTTAGTAGAACAAGTTCCAAAGATAAGTTTAGAATAAGCTGGCATATGCCAGCACGAGTCCTTGCTGGTTAAATTATATGGGGTAGGTGACCTATTGGGGACCTCTACAGTAAACTTATGAGCTAGAAAGTTTGTTAAAAAAAAAAAAGTTTAAATGAACCTGAATTAAGAATATGCAGAATACATCTTAGTTAATTATGTGGAATCCCTTAGACATTTTTAGTTTTTACATAATGTACCTGAAAAGTTCTTTTCAACATGCACTGAAATCCTGTCACTCGCCTTCTTCTAGCCTTGTCCAATTTCCAAGTTCATTCGACTCTCAGGGTTGCGGGTAATGTGATTTTCCTCGAAGTAATGAAGGTAAATGGTGTCGGGCCTTCCGAAGCCCGTTATTCAATTAGTAATGAAGCTTCATCGTGGCATCGTTTCGTCTAATGAGGGCAGAATATTACCCCGAAATGGCTTACGGTTGTGTTTATGGGATATGGTGGGGCGGAGATAGGGGTATGCCAGGTGTATGCCTAGGGTGGCACTGTACACATCGATAATGAATTGAAAACAAACTCGCTCTTTCGCTCGTTTATTTTAAATAACTGGGTTTTTTTCTCTTAGTTTAAGTGAAATCGTCCAACCGGCCGTTTGCATATTTACTTAAGCGTTTCTTGAACAAACATCAGTTTGGAAAAGGGAATGGAAATGTTGATGGTTGGGTTGAAGGTTTATGATTCCCAGTAATTGGTATTTGTTAAAAAGAAAAAGATCTTATTTCATATTATGGTAGAATAAGAATGGAATTCATTTTATGCGTTTTAGAGTTAACCACGTATATCAAATACTGCATTATATTTGATATTTCTTATCCATCAGAGGTTCATTACCATGGGTATATTTACAATGTTTTTTTTATTTGATCAGTGACTGGATTTATAAAAAACTATTTTTCTACGGATGTTAAAAGACGCAGTACAGATTATAGACGAGAAGATAATCAATGATGCTGTTGATGCTCTGTGAAGATATAGCTGCAACACGAGGTCGTGGGGTGCGAGGAGTACATTGCATTGGCTTGTTTCTTTAGACATTTATTTTTATCAAGATCAGATTATGATGTAGGATGGGTTGGTCTCGGATTTCAATGCATCTTATTTTCTGTTGATGTTTCAATAGGGTATCTGTTTGTTTAATTATCAAAGGACCACATGCCTAAACATTGTCATATTTCTCTTTTCCAAAACTTTTCTATCTGGCATTCGTTGATCGTATATTTTTTTATTTAATTGTATGTGTGTGTGTGTGTATATATATATATATATATATATATATATATATATATATATATATATATATATATATATATATATATATATATATAAAGTTTGTTTTCAGAAGCAAAAATGTGCAACTAGTTGTACGGTAAGTATTGATATATTGCGCGACGTAAATGTAACCTGACATCGCAACAATTTGTTTGTGAATGAAAACAAAAAATTTTCTTTTTTAATGGCCCTTTTCATTCCCGTCCATATTATGCATTAATTGATTCGTAAATGTCAAAACTTATAGGCAGCTTGTTCCGAGAATGATTCTTTGCCGTTGGTGGCCTGGTCAGTTTCACTTTAGTTGGCATTAAAAGAGTATTGATTGCATCCGGGTAGCAGCATGCCATTTGTTCGTCTTATTGCCATGGATAATTTGCCATTAACATCCCCTTTCGTTGTATTGTGTGCGCAACCAATTGAGCTGAGGGTTATTATTTTTTCCCGAAACCCGAGAAGGGTCCCCTGATTGCCCCTGACTGCGTTTTATAGGGTCCCGGTAATTTCTCAAGGTGACGAAGGGGGAAAAAGGGGTTAGGACCCTTCCTTCAACTCCGTCCGTGATCTTTTCGTCGAGATGACGAGGGGATAGCGGGGCCTCAGCCTTGAGATACAGGCACAGTGTGTACTGTATATACATGAGGGGTTGCGCACTGTTGGCCCTCCTGTTGCACAGCGTCTGGCAGTCCCTGTTGATTATATTTAAAGGCTGCTGAGAGTTTTCTGCTCTTTGTCTTGGGGGTAATGAATGAGATCATTCATACAGTATGTTTTCTTTTCATTATGGTATCAAACATTCTCTTAGTCATTACATTGACGTAGTTTATTTTCTCAGCAGATGGAATTGTTGATTAATATATGATATTGTTTCATAACATGGAGAAATGAATTAATGGAATACTATTTGTTTTAGACGTTATTAATTTTGCTCATTTAAGACTACTAATATCTTAAAGATACAGACGAAGAAACTGGTACTGTAGTTGAATTGTGTAGTTATCCTTTTAAATTTTGCCAAGCTTAATATTCTTCGAGGTTTATATTAGACATATTAAATCGAAAAATTGTTTGATATTTTTTTCTTTACCTTATCTCGTTGTTACAGTTTCCTCTTATTACCTTATTTCTTAAATGTTGGAAAAATAATTATTTTATAATTAATACCTTGTCGTTCTATGTTGACTTAGATTTATATGCTGGAAAAATAAATGCATCGCCATGTGTTCCCCCTTTCTTAATCCAAAGCCTCTGGCTCCCTCTCCCTCCGGACTCTCAACCAATGAGCATTCATCGTTTCACGTAATGATGAACCATGTCCCGTTCTGTCCGAGCTCTCCTTTCTCTTTGATCATCAGAGCATTTTGATTCGTTAATTTTGTTCAGCCTTTCATCCCCCCACCCCACTTGCCTCCCCCCCCCCCCCCGGTCTCTCTTGTCTCTTTAAATATTAAAGTTCAAAACTTCCCTTCCAGCCCCCTCCCACCTCTTCAGATCTCTCTCTCTCTCCCACTCCCCCCAGACACGTGTTTATACAAGGAATTGATGTGCGTATCTCTGCCAGTCAAGTCTCTTGTCGATTCTTGTGATACTTGTGTACATAGGCAATAAAATTTCCAATGTGTTTTTTCTTTTGTGTTTTTTAAATTCAGGTTTTTTTTAAATAAATTTTCCTGAAAATTTATTCCTTGTTGATCTTTATCGTCTCTATTAATAAGTTGATTGATTTAACCAAAGATAATATATCTATCTATCTATCTATCTATCTATATATATATATATATATATATATATATATATATATGTGTGTGTGTGTGTGTGTGTATATAATCTTGTGTGTAAATAGAAAGGAATATTTATGATTTTACGCTTAAAGTATCTCTCTCTCTCTCTCTCTCTCTCTCTCTCTCTCTCTCTCTCTCTCTCTCTCTCTCTCTCTCTCTCTCTCTCTCTCTCTGTTGCGATGAATTATCCATAAAATTATATCCAATTTTGATCGATTTTTGCATAATTATTCCAAAGCAAATCATAGCGGATCCGAGTGTAGATTTCCTTTAGTTATAATTTCCTTTATCAGTTACAATTTAATTTGATTACTTCTAGCGTAACACCTTACCCATGATCACTTTTTATCTTTATCTACTTCTACACTGAATGGATTATTGACTAATATTTCGTTCCTGTATCTTGTGTAAACTGGATAGTCTGGATTAGTCTTGTTATAAAAGGCTCCTTAGTATAATATTTACCTATACACGTATTTCGTCTTGTCTGTGCATATTCAGCTGGAACAAAACCTCATAATATTCTGTGTCTTGTTTTGCTTGATAATGTAAATACTGTGTCGATTAATATAGAACAGTCTCAAGCCTGCCTTAAGCCCTGGTATTTTTTTCCCAGATAAGTATATTTTTTTATTTAGTTTGTAATGTACAGTATGTGAACATTTTATGGCAAATGTAAATACTGTGTCGATTAATATAGAACAGTCTCAAGCCTGCCTTAAGCCCTGGTATTTTTTTCCAGATAAGTATGTTTTTTTATTTAGTTTGTAATGTACAGTATATGAACATTTTACGGCAAAGGTTTCGTATAAATGGACGCTCGGCTTATTTATAAGCGCTCGAGCAGGGCGCGTTCCTCCATTGGCTCAAACTGTTATCCATTATTTCCTCTTGAGTGGAAAGTAGTTATCGATTTCAGTGCTCGGCGAGCCCATTGTGAAACAGCCATCGCAGTCTCGCTCATCGTTGAAATGTCCCAAATACATCTAGATTTGTGAAGCCCTGCGTGAACGGTTACGTAACTCATTTGTACTTTTGTATTTTATATAATGGTCGGTTTCTACCACCCAGTTTCACTAGAGATTGTCTTTTTCAGGATTCTTTCGTTTAGTGTATCGGGAGTTAGATATTTTTATTTCGATGTTCTATGTATGTGAAGGAACTGTCAATGTTCGATAGCTGTATAGGGATATATTTGCTTGGCTAAGAATTCTTCAAGAAATAGAAACTGGAGTTGTAATTTTATTGATGGCTTCCTTGGTTCTGGTGGATTAAAATAGCCAAAAAATTCGAATATGAATTGTTTAGATATATACCCAACTTTAGAATTTAGTAATAATGATACAGTATGTAAGCAATTAGATACGGAAGAAAGTTTTTTCTGTGACAGATAAATGGTGGTAAAAATTAATTTAAAATTGTTTAATTATTAACATAATTCATTACTAAGATACAGTGAGCGTTGGTCAAATAATTCCTCGTAAATATTGTCAATTGCTATGATGATTCATTGTGATGAAATCCAGTACAAAAAATAACTGCACGAACACTGATACCCATATATTTACATCCTTATTCTCGAGTACCCCGTATGTGTGTACAGGCGTGTGGGTACACACACACACACACACACACACACACCTCACTCGGTCATTATAATCATCTGGGTGTAGAGATATTGTGGAATGGCAGGTGTGGTTTTCCTCATTGGAATGTAAATGAGAATGTTATCGTGACAAACATGGAAAATGTAAAAGGTCGTCGAGTTTGTTCGTACGTATGATTGCTACTATTTCTTTGATCTGCCTTGTCAGTCTGGTTTTTTTGTAATGTGGCTCTGTAATTATAACAGAATAATTTACTATTTTAAGATATTGAAGTTGTGAGGCCTCACAGAGTTGCACTGCCCTGTTAGTTAAATTGAAAATTACTTTTCGGGGAGTAAAATGTTTTGTATTTAGTTTTAAATCTAAAACCCGTATTTATAAATTTATTTGAATTTATATTGTTCATGAATATTAAGCTTAATTTAAATTTTTCGTCTAGCAACTAAAAATATATTTATTGATTGGATTATTGTTAAATGTTTGTAAAAACGTGTTTAGAGAGAGGGATATTGTAACGGGAAAAAACTTGAAATTTCTATCGAAGATAAGGATAACTTTATGGTGAAAATCTGCTTGGAAATTACTTGCTGATATTTTTATGTAAGACAAAAGACCCCAGAGCCGGTCGATTGCTTTATCGTAGAATAAAAATGAAAATGAAAGTTATTGATAATGGATGAAAGTGGTCGTCGAAGGAATTATATAATACGTAGACAAGAAATTTATATAATGTATTTTGATCTCTTATGACCTTTTTAGTCTCACGTTAGCCGCTATTATGCATATATAAATTATATATATATATATATATATATATATATATATATATATGTATATATATATGTATATATATATATATGTATATATATATATATATGTATATATATATGTATATATATATGTATATATATATGTATATATATATATGTATATATATATATGTATATATATATATATATATATATATATATATATATATATATATATATATATATATATATATATACTGTATATACACACACACACAAAAGGTCTTAGTATCATTACGTTATCATTGGCACGGTATCTCAAGAAAAAAAAACACCAGTCATTATTATTTAGCAGATTCTGGATACAGTATACACGGTTAAAGCCTGCTGCCACTTATCTCTCTAATTACAACTGGAGGATAAGGTCATTCTTTTTATGCAAGGCAAATTGGCCGACACGAAGTTAGGTGGCCTTGGGCTTTTGAAATGGAAGGATAGACTTGAACATTACTCTAAATTTAAAAGTTGTCATTTGTTAAGGATGTGCAAAGGATCCCGTAACCTCACAGGAAAAGGATATATGAATAAATATTCATATCCACTTTTCCTGTTTTAATGTTTATATGGTATCCTATTATTTGATTGTATTTCTAAGAACTTGTTAATAAATAAGCTTCTTTTTTAATTACTTTTAAAGCTTAATTCCCGTCTCACTTTCTCTTGCCTCAAAATTGAAGATTTAATTTTTATTTTTCTATTGCAATTACTCGATTCAAAACAACCAAAATTAATAGTTCTTGTATTGGTGACCAAAGTTGTTATTTTTCAGTTGCAGTCTCATTAACCTATAAGCAAGATATCGATTGTAAGGATATAAACACGCGCTCATTAAGAAATCCTTCGTGCCTATGTTGACCCAAACAGATTGAAATTTTGTGATAGTAAGTCTACTGTTGTGTAGCACAGCCATGGTGAGGGGCTTCGGGCTAGCAACCGCATCACAAAATAATTGCTTAGCAAGAGAATTTGACGGTGTGTGTGATAACGAGAGAAGAATTTTCATCTGTTCTATGAATGTGTTTATATTTGTGTGTGGTGTTTATCGTTTTCAATGTTTGTTTTACAACATATGCACGTAGTTGTATGAAAGTTAGCAAAATGTCATTTACGTACAAAGGAAGCTATCAAAGAATTGGTTATATGTAAAAGAGAAGATTCTTAACAACAATTTATAGGTAAAAGTAAGCGAATCAAGATAAATGAAGTAACAAATAGTGCATATTTGATTGCATAAACCGTTTGTGATAGACGTAGAAGAATCACCTAACACTATGATGTTCGGGCATTGTAAGCAACATTAAATCATGTTTAATCGTGTCGGCTTCAGCCACCTTAGCATGTCCAGGATTGCATTTTTCGGCCTTGGAGTAGAGGGAATAAAAGACTTCAAGTGATGAGTCAATGCAACATCTATTGAATTGGGATGTTCATGCTCTCTAAAACCAGCAGCGTACCAAGTTAAAAGAGGATACTATTATTACTATTACTAGCCAAGCTCCAACAGGGAAAAATAGCCCAGTGAGGAAAGGAAATAAGGAAATAAATAAATGATGAGAATAAATTAACAATAAATCATTCTAAAAACAGTAACAGCGTCAAAACAGATATGTCCTATATAAACTATTGACTACATCAAAAACAGATATGTCATATATAAACAATAGAAAGACTCATGTCAGCCTGGTCAACATAAAAATATTTGCTCCAACTTTGAACTTTTGAAGTTCTACTGATTCAACTACCCGATTAGGAAGATCATTCCACAATTTGGTAACAGCTGGAATAAAACTTATAGAATACTGTGTAGTATTGAGCCTCATGATGGAGAAGGCTACCCAAAGACCATATCCCAATAATAGTGAGTTATGACCGCTTCCAGAAATTTTGGAATCTTGAGACATGAGTCTTTTAAATGACATGGCATGGAAAGTAATCCAGCAAGAACCATATAGATAGGTAGCATGCGGCACCTAGTGTATACTGTCATCTCAGTTTATAAAGAAACATTTTTTGAGTGAGCACTTGGTTGCATTTACCTTGAGTGATGTTGGAAAGCTTGAAGTAGATGGTAACAATATAATATCTAAGAATCAGAATTATTGTGGATTATTATTCATGCGTAGAATATCACAATGGG
Organism: Palaemon carinicauda; assembly: GCF_036898095.1. NCBI lineage: Eukaryota > Metazoa > Arthropoda > Malacostraca > Decapoda > Palaemonidae > Palaemon > Palaemon carinicauda. The sequence goes on along the minus strand of NC_090732.1, from coordinate 140,308,914 downwards.
GGAGTAGCTCTTTCTTCATTGACTACTAAATATCATTGGAGGGTAGTTGCCAATTAGTGTAGCTCTAGTGAGAACACACAACCGTAGATATTCAAAGATCAACTAACCCAGTTACGTGAACTACACCTGAGATAAAGTACATCCTCAGTCACGTCCATTTTTTTTTACTGTTACCGCCTAAACTATAGTCCATTTCTTTTAGCAATGCAGATTTGCACCGACTCGCAGCGGTGCCCTTTTAGCTCGGAAAAGTTTCCGGATCGCTGATTGGTTGGACAAGATAATTCTAACCAATCAGCGATCATGAAACTTTTCCGAGCTAAAAGGGCATCGCCACGAGTCGTTGCAAATATGCATCAGTAAAAGAAATGGACTATAGTTCTGTGATTGTTCATCTTAAGCCGTGTCTGTGCATACCATTATTTTTATCATTTTCATCTTAGATGTTTTTTCTAATTTTTTCTTCTCCAAACTTCATATAAGTATTATTATTGGATGCTCCAACGGGAAATCCTCTGGTCTACCTCCCATCCTCAAATATAGACATTCATTCACATATCCTGGCCACATCCTGCTCCCACGTCAGTGGAGCGATCGCTCATTTATCAGTTTGAGCCAGTTGACAGGTGCATCTTCCCACGCAGGAAGTCTAAATTCAGTTTTGGGTTACGTTTCTTGAAATGCCATGGGAATGCAATGATCAAATAAATGCATTCACCAATCACATTTTTATATTCTCTCTCTCTCTCTCTCTCTCTCTCTCTCTCTCTCTCTCTCTCTCTCTCTCTCTCTCTCTCTCTCTCTCTATGTAAAGCTCTCCATTAGCTGTGGAACTTATATATAACTTATTGTTTTAATATATAGTTTATTGTTTTAACAAGAGAATAACCATTGTAATAATGGAAATAAAGATTTTGACTTTGTCTCTCTCTCTCTCTCTCTCTCTCTCTCTCTCTCTCTCTCTCTCTCTCTCTCTCTCTCTCTCTCTCTCCTGTTAAATTGCCTTCATATTGTTTTGAGTCCAATTGATTTTAACAATTAGATTTACAATTCTTTAGACGGTTATGATTTTAGTTCTATAACATATGAATAGATTCTTAGAATTTTTCGAGCTTGTATCAGTATCCAGGAAATATTTATTGTTTTTTTTTTTTTTGGTTTTAGTCAGTAACACCAATGAAGTGACTGCTAATCGTATGAATGGAGTCTTGAAATCTCTAAACGCTCTTCCTGACAAAATGTGGGGTAAGGCTATATGTGATTTACCAGTCAATCTTAGATTTATTTCATATTGATATACACCAGGGGTATAAAACTTATTAGTGACCTTTAACGTAGGTTACAATTCACAGGCTATCAAACTAGGGGTATCCCACACTCCTTACAGGATGTATGTTTTTCTACTGCTCGTGCCTATATTATAATTTATTATTATTATTATTATTATTATTATTATTATTATTATTATTATTATTAACCTAGGTTACAGGTCACGGTATGTCAAACTATGGATATCCCACATTCATAGTTTTTTTTTTTTTTTTCTTTTTTTTTAGTGCTTGTGCCGATATTCATGATAATAATTATTATTTATTATTATTATTATTATTATTATTATTATTATTATTATTATTATGTATTTTCATCGGTTTTGCTGTTGTTGGATAGACGAATCCTGGGTTTTGAGAAATGGAATGCATTTTGGAAAGAGTTATTGGTTTCACATGTTTGATGACAGGGTATGACGAATCTAATGATCTGATATCGGGTAAATCAGATAGATGCTGGTACTTGTGTTTGGAATGTTTGACGTTAACCTGCATGCATTTAGTAATCATTAAATGATTTTAAAATGTTCTCCTATGAATCTAAATCCTCCTTTACCCGTATATGGCACCAGACGGGTAAAAAATTGCAGTACAACTGAAGCTAGAGACGGTTCTTCCCTCAAACTTTGCCGGATCTTTGCTAAAATTAAGAAAAAGATGTATATTTAAGGCCATTTTTGGTACATCGGTCGGGATTTGTTTTAAGTTAATTATCAGACTTAGCTAAACTTTAGTTGATATTTTTACTTAATTGTCAGACCTTGCCAAGCTTTGTTAGGGTATGATACTTAATTTTTACATTTGTCTTCCTTTTACAGACATGGCATTGCATTTAAATATATTATTGGATAATTTGACTACGTCGTTGTTAGTGGAACGACGATAATACACCGCTTAAAGAATTTCTATTTGAAATATTGTATTATTTTTTATTGGAAGTTGCATAAAAACGACATTTTCCAATATTAATGTATAGTAGAGGGTTGGTAAAGAACCGGATTAATGAGATTAATATTTTTCCTGTGCTCTTAATATCCGTGAGATAACGTTATCAGCAACGAGCATCCAACCCCCCCCCCTCCACAGGAGCCCCTTTATCTCTCCTCCTTCCCCCTATTTAACCTTCACTATTGCAAACATACAAATGACTGTTATCAGTTCCGCAATGATAAGCGCGATTGGTAACCGTCAACCTCTGAAACGCCTATGTTGCCATCAGTAGAGTTTAGAGTTGTAAGTGGAGTGTGGAGGCTAATATTTTGCTGGGTTTATTCAACATTTGCGACTTCTTAATGTTACTTAATTGTGGGTTCTTGTGAAATTAGTGTAATGAAAATGGTGTTATGACGTCGAAATTTATTTTTTGGTGTTTTATTTATTGAAAAGTGCTATTGAATGATTCTTTATCCTCCTTGGTTTTCCTTATAGGCGAAACTTCTAATGTGTGATAACTCTGAAAATATAGTCGCTACCATGTTCTGTGCAATTTGGTGATCCAACTAGGATTGAAGCTAGAGTTGTAGTAATAATAATGATGAATTAATAATAATAATAATAATTTGATTGGTGAAGTAGAACGTGAACAAGGTAACATGGACAACGTCACCTATTATTGAAATTCCGGGAACCTTAGATAAGCTTATCTCTTAACGGATTTTATTCAGTTTGTTTATTGTCTAGAAAATTATATCATTAACCCCATCTTCGTGATCCTTCTGAGGGTTCTTACTGTTATTTATAATTACGATTTGATGTCTACAATTTTCAAGCTCTTTGTTCTGTCTGATAGACAGATGTGATATGAAGTGTTTGTCGAATTGCTACACAAAAATGACATACGATATCTAAAGCTAATTATATATATATATATATATATATATATATATATATATATATATATATATATATATATATATATATATATATATATATATATATATAACGATATCTAAAGCTAATTATATATATATATATATATATATATATATATATATATATATATATTATATATATATATATATATATATATATATATATATATATATATATATATGTGTGTGTGTGTGTGTAAACAGCATATTTTATATCAATGATTTTCTGTTATTAGTGAAAAAAATTTAGCATTCAAGTTTGGGAATATTCTTAGAAAGGGTTTTACCCCTGTAACCCTGGTCTTAGACTTTGAACAATCTCTCAGTTGTGTGTGTGTGAATTACCGGAGGTTTCTGTGATGTCTCCCCCAGTTCGAGTGACACTGCATCTCTCTCCTACTGATGAAGGTAAGAATTGATCATGTCTTCCTGTCATCATCGGGCTTATCTCTACGCATATCTCTTTGTATACGTTCTCTTTATTGGGCTTCAGTATGCTTTGTTGTACGCATTTACTTATCGTATTCCCTTGAATGTTTGTGTATGTAGCCTATATCCTTCAATATTGCTATTGAGACTTCCGCAAATGTTTTCCAAGATATTAAATTTCATAGTTAGGGATTAAGTTTATTTATAACTTATACGTTTGGAACGGATGATGCTATAGTTAAGGTGTACATTTTTTCATCATGGTAGGAATAAGATTTTTTTCTCGAAATTTAAGTGCTCGTTATATAATGATTAATTTGACTATTAAAGTTTATGTAATGCTTATATCAAAGGATGTGCGGTCATTTACCTTATTATCTTTGTGATGGTTAATAGTTATGTATGTTATCTTCAGTTCCAAGTCTGTATTGTTCGTTTAGATAAAATTATATAGGGGTAATCTCTTGACAATAGGTAACTTCCTCATTAAAAGAAAAAAATTTATTCATAGTTATGCGAGAACTATCCAGTATGGAAAGTACATAGGTTTGTCCTATTAATGTTGCATTTCCTCTTCGTCAATTACATCAAGTATAATACATAACCATGTGATGACTTTTAAATTATTTTATTGTGTTGTTAACTAACCTTTAAGGGTCATCGATTTTCATGTTAGTGATTTTGTGACGAGTATTAATCCGGCTGTTTGTATTAATTGTGTATTGTATTTGTATTTTTATAAATTAAATCTATGTCTCATTAGACATTAACTTGACATTGTATTATTCAAATCGTGAATGATTTGTTTGTTTGTTACTCTGAACTTGAGTATTACGCTGGGCCTATAGCCTAATTATTTGCAACGGCGCAAGGGTCTTGTTTCATAATTTACTATAATTAACGCTATTGGCTTTACATGTCGACACAAATTAAATTCATTTATATTTATTTGGAATCTGGGGCCCTTGAGAGGTTAGGAACATTGGTTTGTTTTACAAAATCATGTACTTGTCACAGTCCGACCAAAATGTAGTTATCACAAAGAAGATAATCCTGATGTTTGCCATAATGATAGTTACACACTAAATGTACTATATAAAAAGTTATTTTTAAAATGTTATTGGTAACAAATAACTATCAGTATTGCCTAATCTAAATTCCAATCTCTTTATCATGATTTTTTATAATCAAGTTTGTCAAGGAAGTGCTATCTAAGAAATATGATTTTGTTCAGTTCCATGAATCGTAAGTTAATCTTTGTTCTTTAAACAGCATTTTATTGTTTGATAAAATAACCTTTACGGTGATTGTCATACATCGAAAGTTAGTCTATTTAACAATTATGAAAATAATATAGAATATAATTAGGTTTTTACTTATTGTTTATCAAGTGTAAATGGAATCAGTAATATAGAGTCATTAGTGCAGTAATAAAACTGTATTGTAATCTGGACAACTTTTTATCACGGACCTGGAGAAACTTTACTTATATAATTTCAGTAGCCGCCCGAGTGCACGTAGAATATTAAGCAAATCATTAATTCGTATTTCCTTTTTGTTTTACCTTTATCCTTTCGTTGTGTATCTTTATGTCCTCTGTTTGTTATTCGTTATAATGTTGCAGCAGTGTTACTGGATGATCCGTGTCCAACTGTGACTGATTTTTGTTGTTGTTGGATGAAAGATATTTTGTATTCCATTTAACACTAGAATCCCCGATGGAGTCATTTTGACTCCTTGCTACTATTCAAATAACTCCCGGCTCGGTTCCTCCATATATTTTTACGAATCCTTTTGTGACTTTTATTGATTTTGAGTGTATTACATCCTACAATCCTAGAAAAGTTTACCGGATTACTTTAGATATAATTTTTTCAGATGATGTAATGGATGCCCAAGGGAGTCATTTTGACTCCTTTCTGTGAAACTCTTCTTAAATCACATGAATCCCTTTTTCTAATAATTTGACATCATATGTTGAAGATTATAAGATAATTTTTGCTTTACTACAAGCTAATAAATGTTTTGCTTTCATTATTTTCTAATTTCCTTGTGATTCAAGTAAATTTTCTACTGGCAATTTTCAAAAAAACATAACATTTTGCATTTTACTGATATTCATCGAATGACTACATACTTTCTCTCCTCATTTTCATTATCCTTGTATGAATGCAACATTCATACATCTGGCAGAAGTTGCAGAGCCTAATGCTTGTTCAACTGTTCATTTCATTACAAATAAAGAAACAGATGAGTGTATTTTGTAAGATATTGTCGCTTCGGATGGTATATAGTGGAAGCAAATTCTGGCTGATAAATGCTCAGGTGGCAGACGGTCAGCACAAAATATTTTACGAGAAATGCCAGGACCTACAGGCCATGCAAAAAGATGTATCACTGTTGGTAGCCCAGCAAGTGCATGGCGACTAATGATTGACAAATTCATAATAAAGCACATCAAAAATTGTACAATTGCTGAAGCTCACAGACAGAATATAAGCCAAAATTCCTCTCTAAATGAGGAAGAACGAAGCATTTATTGGTGTTATGAATGCCCGAAGTGTAGTATGTAAGAATGACAGACATGTGCATAGCCTTTTGAGAGAAATGGGGTGGGTATTCCACTATGCAAGCATGCTATGTCAAGAAACATATTCTGTGAAATTCTACGGTTTTTGCGATTTGACTATAAATCTACACGTTCAAAGAGACTCAAAACTGACAAATTTGTATTATTTTCTACAGAATGGAATAGATTTATAGATAACAGCATTGCTTGCTACAAACCGGGGCCTAATATAACTATTGACGAGCAGCTCTTTCCTAGTAAGGCAAGATGCCCTTTTACACAATTTATGGCATCAAAGCCTGATAAGTACGGTCAGAAGTACTGGTTAGCTGTAGATAAGGAGAGTAAATATCTGGTGAATGGATTTCCTTATGTAGGTAAAGAAGAGCATCGTGCTACAGAAGAGAGTTAGTGATTATATGGTCATGAGACTAATGGATCCTTATTTGAACAAAGGGAGAAATGTCACATCAGATAGTTATTTTACAACGGTCAACTTAGCCAAGCAACTAAAGATAAAGGTAACCAGTATCATAGGGACCATGAATAAAATAAGAGAAGTGCCTGCGACAGTGAGAACCACGAAAGATAATTTGTATTCTACCAAGCTTTACAAGTCCGGTGACATGACTTACAGTTTATCAGGGAAAACTAAAAATAAAAAAAAAGTTGCAGTTTTTAGCACTCTCCATCAAGATGTTTCTTTAGAAAATAATGCTAAGAAAACACCGGAAACAATCAAATTTTACAACGAAACAAAATATAGAGGGAACATTTTGGAACAAATGGCTCAAAAGTATTCAGTGAGGACGTGCACAAGGCGATGGCCTATTCATTCCTTCCAAACAACCTTAGACCTGGCAGCTATAAATGCATGGGTTATCTACAAGGAAGAGACAAAAGAAAAAATTACCGGGAAAGAATTCCTAGAACAACTATCCGAAGAATTAGCAAATATAAATATACAGTCAAGGAAGAAATTGGATCAGAGGGAAATCAGTGAAATGGAGAAAACAAAGATCAAAGCAGAGACCTAAAGAAATACTGCCAAGTGAAGGCTCATTGCAAGAAAAACCGTACAGTAGTAAGTAGCACGAGATGTGAAAAATCTTTGTGGGACCTGCACCTCAAAAGTTGAACATATGTGTAAAAAATGTGATCTGGAATATATTCAAAAGGATATTCATGTGTTCGCCTATTGTATGATTACTAGGATATCTACCACTTCATTTTCCAGATTTTTTTCAGTTTCTTCATTCCTGTATACATTGGAATACAAAGGGTATTCCATAAAATATAGTAAAAACAAAAGATCTATTAGCTCAATCAAACGTTTATCCTTTTTTTTCCTAAGACCAATATTATGAGACCTACAACTGAATAAAATTACTCTTTATTTATGTAACAATGAATATAAGAATCAATATATAAACTTTTATTTACATAATTAAGGTTGAAAATATATAGGAATCAAAGTGACTCTACGTGGGCATCCATGTGGGTAACTTAATTTGATTATAAGTATTTCTAACAAAAGAACATTGAACACAATAATGTTACATTGTTTGTATATAAAACTGGTTATAACAATAAAAAGAAATGATAGAAAACTAATTATTTCCTGAAATAACTAAAAAAATCCTATGACAGTCAAAATGACTCCCTTTGGGCATCCAGGCACATTGCTAAAGCCGGGCATCCTAGTGTTAAACCCGTCTTTGATAGAGTATTTTCATTTTTGAATATAGACCTACTTTCATAGGGATTTCCTTTTTTCACATTTTGAACTCATTGATTTGACTTGGTATTCATATACTCAGCGTATGTGTTCATACAAATATATTTTGATTTTCAATGAAAGCCAATACGGAAAGACACGAGAATGAACTCTTCAGCAGACCTCTGCCCCAAATATATTTTTTTCTCAATTTTGGAAACATCATTTGTTTAATAACCATGGTTGTTTTTCAGTCAGTCTGTCTCTACTCTCTAACTACCAGATATCTAAAAAAAAAAAAAAAGTTCTTGATCTTTTATTTTTTTTAGATAAATTTTGGTATGTAACCTGTATTTTTTTTTCTCCAGCGAAAGGTATTTAGAATTCATGGGGATAAAGTTCTAGGCTTAATTTTTATACATCATAATTACCTTTGCTAACAAGATATGACTGATGTATGCATTCTCTCTGGCAAAAAGATTTCTTGTGAACTCCGGCATAATTTACCAAATTCTTTGGTTTATTAGTTCGTATATTGAAGGTAATTTTTTTTCCCTCTCTCTCTAGATATTAATTGCGTCTCCGCCTCCTGTTTTGGTTTTTCATCACTAGGGCTACCGTTTGAGCCTCTGGCTTTCGGCTTCGTATTACCACCCACCTGGGATCCTGTGTCAACATGTAAAATTCCGTAGCAATAAACAGGTCTTTTTGTGAAGCCTCATCTTACATATGAAAGGATCCATTTAATCCCATTTTTATCTTTTTCTATACGCATAACTGTTATAATTAGAATTGGTGATTATGCATATATTCTATTTCACAAATGAAACAATATATTAGGATAACTAAATTATATGTAAATTGATTAATTAAAATAAGCTGGAATTACAGTGTTTTTTAAGGATGAGAGAGATGGGGTGTGTTTATCATCCAATGTTTCGGTCTTTTTCATATCCCCTTTAATTGTTTACCTTGTAGCCTACGCGTACAGCGAATATTTATGTATATAGTTTAGGTTTTATTATTGTATTTAAAGCTTATGACTTTGGTCTTTGCATTGATGCACTGGCACTGCCGGTAACCATAAAAGTCAAATATGATATATAAATTATATATATATACATATATATATATATATATATATATGTGTGTGTGTGTGTGTATATATATATATATATATATACATATATATATATGTGTGTGTGTGTGTATACTATAATATATATGTGTGTGTATGAAAGTATATACTGTGTATGTGTGTGTATATATACTGTATATGTATATATATGTATATATACATATATATATAATATATGTATATATATATATATATATATGTATGTATATATTTAGATGAACTAAACGCTGGTGTATAGATTAGTAGCGTCAATTTCTTTATGTAAAGTCGAATGGGTAATATTCATGCTTTGTGATCAATTCTCTTTCATTGTGTACTATTGAACAAATTACTTTATTGGTCTTTTTTTCACCTTTTTGAAATGTTAATTGACTAGATTTTCTTCTGCTTTGGACTACTAGTTTTTTATATATATATTCCAAAGCATCCTTGTCTATTTTATTAAGTTTCGTTTTGTTCATGAGAAAATTAATGGTAAGTTTGTTGCCTGATAAAGTTTTTCCATTTGGTGAATAATCCTATTGTCCGTGATGGTACTAATGGCATTTAGGTATTGCGATGCCTGTGAGAAAATGTGGTATCTCTCTCTCTCTCTCTCTCTCTCTCTCTCTCTCTCTCTCTCATATTGGTGATGTTGCTCCAGTTTACGGTGTGAAAAGTATCAAGGTTTATTTGGTTTGAACATTTATCACGGGCTTTTCAAACCACTGACAACTTGATTTAGGATATCAATTTGAAGCACTTGACCTACGGCAGTTACTTGAATTCTTTTCTAAGAAAACTATCCCGGGAAACTCGGCTGATTGTTTTAAAACCTCTATAAGGATGTTGCCTTGGTCCAGAGTTAGCCCGTGCACTATCAAACCACTTATTTTAGCATGATAATTTGAGGACCCACATTCCCTGAAACCCAATCCTTTTGAGGATAGTGAACTTCGGCATGGCGCCCTTTAAATTATTTCCTTAGAAAATGTTTCATCTTTAATTACAACTTATGTGGCTGCGATTTTATGTCTACACTTGCCCATTAAGTGTTCGTGCAAGTAGAATCTGATCTCTTGTAAAGTCACCTTTCCTCATGATTATTTATTATAAATCTATAATTCCCCTTGTATTTTATATGTTGAAGTGTTATTAGGCGGTTAAGGCTATAAGAAGTGATCTAGATATAATTATGACACTTTTATTTAATAGTATATTGGTTATACTAAATAATATGCTAAGTACGGTTTCTTTTTCTTGTGAGTTTATGCATTAGAAATTAACCACTAACTATAAGCTGCAAATGAATTGTCTATAGTTAATTATTATTTGTGAAAGTAAATCTTATCGATAATATGGTAGGTAACATTATCAAGTTATTCATGACCAGTCCTATAAAGATCTTGATGCGAGTAGTATAGAAATTTAGTTTTTTTTTTCCGTTACGGAAATACTAGGTCCAAAGAGTCTTAACAGTTATGTAAATGTTATTACAGAAAATCATAAAGTTTTAACAAGTTCTTTCAAAACATGATATACCTCGTCAGTACATTGTCAAAATTTAAGAACGAACAACATCAAAGGCGTGAAATTACTCACACGGTGTCTTCATCGACATAATTAATATTTGACTGTATATTGAATTAACATTATTTTCCTCGAACCCATGAAAAGCTTCTTATTGGCTATTTGACTTTATTTCGTAAATATATTTTTATGTATGATATTGTCTCACTTTGGTATATTCTTGTATAAAAGTGTGTCTCCCGTCACTTGCTGACTTGACAGTTTTATTCAAGGAATCTTTGAACCAGCAGCGCTGTAATATGAATAGCACATGAATGAACCATTGAATTGCTGGAGGTGGTGGTGATCAGATGAGCTGCCGTCGGATCAAGGAAGTGTTTATCTTAAGTGGCCTTTATGTTACGGCAATTAACTAGACAAATTCAAGGTCGTCTAGTGATAAACTGGTTGCATTAGGGATCTCTTATTTTATTTTTATATATTCTATGAAGAAGAATTCGGCTGCCGTTTTTGGAATAATACTTAACGCGAAGGGGGTCATTACTTGAATATTTGTAGTCGATGCTCTCTTCTTTCTCCTCCAGTTAAGGATATCTCTCTCTCTCTCTCTCTCTCTCTCTCTCTCTCTCTCTCTCTCTCTCTCTCTCTCTCTCTCTCTCTCTATATATATATATATATATATATATATATATATATATATATATATATATATATATATATATATATATATATATTCTAGTCTCTGAAGAGGTTAAGACATTAGTTACTGAGCAAGCAGGTTGATCCTCAAGATTTTAACCTGTACATAAATCAGTGGCAGGGATTAAGTCTGCTATTTTGGGAAAGTTTATTCGATAAAGGTTCTCTCTCTCTCTCGTTTGTGTGTGTGTGTGCAAACTCACCTGTCTTTTGTAAAAAATAGTCATGAAAATGTTGGCCCAAGTAATATGTCATTCTCCGACAAACTCCAATACTTAACGGTCGTACTTAGATTTTTTCTGATCTTTGGTTTCTGGCGAGTCGATTTGTAATGTAAATTTCCGTCATGCGTATCTAGTCATTGCCATTTTTAATTATTATATTTGGAATTTTGTACACAGTCTTAACAACAAAATATCTTGAGTTACTTTTGTGCGTTCTATAAGTAGTTCATCTTGAAGGCGTTTGTTTTAGTGTTGGATTCCTGTTTTTGTAATGTTTTTAATATAATCAGAATACGTGTTTTCAGAACCGTATTATGACTAATGTTTTTTTTTTTTTAATTATATTGATTAATTCAGAGTATCCGCATTGGTTTTGGGATGAGATATTTTGTTGCCATAAGCCTTTTTTTATAATACTGCATATTATCATTTCGGCACTGAAAACGTCCATGGTAATGATTTGAAATCAGAAGAAATTTGAATAGTCAACTAGTATCACCTCTTTTTTAAATTCATATCAGTTAGGCTTACCGCCAGCGGGAGTTTTATTACAATCTGGAACTGTTAAGATTATTCTCTCTCTTTAGGAAGGAGACTCTCAAAATGGGGTTCCATAAAGATGGTGACGAATCTTTAAGAAGTCTATAGGCCTAACATGGGTTGGTTGAGAGAGGTTATCCAAGAACTTCGCTTGCGTCCTCTCTCTCTCTCTCTCTTCTCTCTCTCTCTCTCTCTCTCTCTCTCTCTCTCTCTCTCTCTCTCTCTCTGTGTTTTTAATTAGGTTAATTTAATTAATGATTTCCTTTAAGGTGAAATTTTGATTACCGATGTCCGTGTCAATGGCTTTTTTTTACGGTCTTCAATGCCTGAGTATATTAATTTTTTTCTGTGGATCTTGATTCAGATTAGAAATTGAGCTTCTAATGCAGATCTGTTTTTCTTGAAGGTAAAGAGGAAAAGTCTTTCAGGGAAGTCTTTACAATCTGCTAAAGTTGGTTAAAGTCGATATTCATAAGTGAATTGAATTTACTTATTCTCTCTCTCTCTCTCTCTCTCTCTCTCCTCTCTCATCCTCTCTCTCTCTCTCTCTCTCTCTCTCCTCTCTCATATCCGTCCAGTTTTGTGGCACAAAGGCAAATTGTTGGCACGCAGATTAGGCGTATATCGACAATGGTCGCTCTGATCACCCATTTATAATCGCCGTCGGCTGGCACCCCATTGCTATGGTAATAGACGAGACGTTTTAATGGGTGAGTTTTCCTCATTGGGCCTTTAACGCTCAGCTTCCCTATCCTGGTTCTACCCTTCCTTATCACCTTCTATCCCCGACCCCTTACTCGATGTGCAATGTGGTTTCCATACAGATACGTACGTACCTATGTTAATTTGTAATTTGGTTGGAATTGGATTTTTTAATCATGAGCATATGCAATGGAGGCTATACACATGTCATGGTTAAAATATTTTAAGACGAAAATTATGGCTTTTCGTCTTGTCGGTCATAAATCCGATGGGCCCATGGAGGGATTACAATGAACTTCTTGGTGATAAGGGCTCTCTCTCTCTCTCTCTCTCTCTCTCTCTCTCTCTCTCTCTCTCTCTCTCTCTCTCTCCTCTCTCTCTCTCTCATTGTTATTGCGTATCGGAAACTGTTTCGCCTATCCTCCGGCCGCGGCTTGGCGGGAGGTACGAGAACAGAAGTTTAAAGGGGCGCTGTTGGATGTTAATGTATTGCCAAAAGCGGAAACTCGTGTCATCCCCCCCCCCCCTCAGCTCTCCCCTGATTCCCCCCCCCCTTCCCCTCTTGTAACTTCTTGTAATATAGACGAGCCGAGGTCAATCAGCCTACGACCTTCCATCTAGCCGGGATGTGTTTATGTTGGCGTCGTCTTTGAATAATCGGAACGACGTATGGGAATAATCCTGTGGTGTCGAAGGGATTGTCTTTTCCACTTTCCATGATTAGTGCATATACGGTTTTAAAAAGGGAAGGTTGTCTACAAAATCGATATTGCAATAAAGAGCTGTATCTAACGATATTAACACGTGTTCTCTCTCTCTCTCTCCTCTCTCCTCTCTCTCTCCTCTCTCTCTCTCTCTCTCTCTCTCTCTCGAGTGATTTTCATTCTAAGTAGATTTTTATAATGTAATTTTGACTGTAAATAGATTATTTTTATTTTCATATGAATATATTTTGTAATTAATATCTTATATAAAGATTAAGATTCATACCAATCAAACATATTGCTTCCGAGTGATTTCACCAGTCGAGCTTTTGAAAAAGGACCCCTTAATGCTGACGTTTGTTTAGCAGCAATAACTGGATCCTCTGCATCCTCTGAGTGGTCAGTAATTAGCTTCGCATAGCATTCATAATGCCAGAGTATGCTGTTTTTTTTGGGCTTAAGTCGATTACTCAATTACTATCTACCAAATTGGGCTATTGAAGTTTTTTATGCATTATGGGAAAATCATTTTTAAACCAACATTGCTGCATTCTCTTTTGCTCGACAACAGTCTCCCAAAGCACTTTCATTGGTATTTTAGCTCCGTCTCTGATCAGATTTCTAAATAAACTATTAACGATGATTATAGAGTCTGTATTAAAGAAAGTACCATTTTTTCGTTTACTGAGAATAAGGTTATCATGGCTTTATTTTCTTATTGGCAATATCATATTGTTGTTTAAACATTTACACACTCTCTCTCTCTCTCTCTCTCCTCTCTCTCTCTCTCTCTCTCTCTCTCTCTCTCTCTCTCTCTCTCTCTCTCTTTCAAAACTGAATGATATTGCATTTTGAAAATTTGAAGACTATTAGCTAGTTATAAAATATTACTGTAGGATTACTTGATA
>NC_090732.1:140277076-140289576 GCF_036898095.1 Palaemon carinicauda | reverse complement strand
TTTTAATGTTTTAGAACATTAAGAATAGGTTATTGTAATTCATAGTTGTTGTCATTTCTCCAGTCTTAATGTTATTGATGGGGATGGGAACCAATTGAAGGAATATGAGAGTTGATAAAAAGTCCATTTTCAGCGCCCTACTAATTCTATATTTTAAGGCATAAAAACACCAATATCGTACACTTAAATTGATTAATATACCATGAGAAGCAGTTACTATAATTTAAATCTGGTGAATATATTTCTAAAGATGTGAACATTTTAACGAATGTTTTCAAAACTTTTATTTTATGAATGCTATTTTTTATTTTTTGAGAAAGGTAAATTTCCTCGTTTCACACTTTATACAGTATTTTGATATCTCTATTTCCACATGGATAGAGTTTATCATCTTTGGCAGCAGAATGACAGTCTCTCTCTCTCTCTCTCTCTCTCTCTCTCTCTCTCTCTCTCTCTCTCTCTCTCTCTCTCTCTGCATCCCCTCACTCGACCTGTCTCTCATGGGACTATCTATGGAACTGGGTCAAGCAAACCGTGGTTGGCTCCTGACAGCCTTTTAGGGTCCTCCTCTACTGTACTCAAGTCAGGTCTTCATTTTTCCTCTCTTTTTCCCTCGGGGTGAAAATATAGCAAATTTTATTATAAATACAACATTATAAGTAATATCAACAGCAATTCTGTGACATTTATTGCGCTTTCATTGTAGACGGTTTGTTGCTTTACAGTATTTGAATTATATATTTTATCCCACACACTTTAAGTGCATTTAGATTTTCGTATTCAGGTGGTTAACTACTGGTAGTAGCTTGGGTGTGTTGAAATTAAGCCACCGGTCCACGTGACTTCGAGTCCGTGTATTGCCTTATGCAAGTTTTGATGTAATTTAATATTTTGTAGCAGAAAAAAAACTTACCCTGTTTCTTTCGATATGCATCGTTATATACCTAAGTGTCTGCAAAATGCCTTCCTATATTTTGATAATTCGTAATCACTTCATTAATAGCCCTATTATAACACGATGCATATGACGTTAAGAGGGACAAAACTACAGTACTATTAATTAACGTACCATTCACAGTCCTAAATTTACTTTAAACTCGTTGAATTGTAAAGATCGGCTAACTGTCGCTGAATTGGTAGTTATGTATTCTGAAATTGTCTTTGTTCATCATTAAGATGTTTTTAAAACATGACCAGATTGTGGAATGATTTTAATCGGGCGTTTTAATCGGTGGAGTTTCAGAAGTTCAAACTTGTTGCAAATGAATTATGTTGAACAGGTTTAAATATGTCCCGTTTCATAGAATATATTCATAATTCCAAACTATTAATAAATTTAGAACGACAAAGCAAAGATAGAAAAGGAATTTGCGAGTTGTGGCAGTCCGTACGTTGTTTGAGCATCAGGAGAAAGGTGTCATTAATGAGTACGGAACGAAATTAGAGTATTTAAGTGTAAAATCTAGTTAGTTGAAGTTAGTTGTATCATACAACACACACATACACACACACACACACACACACACACACACATATATATATATATATATATATATATATATATATATATATATATTTATGAGTGTTTATTTACGTATGTAAGAAGTGTTAGGTCTGGTCAGCATTTGGATGAGTAACCTCTTGGAAAAGACAAACTCCTTGAACACCCATATCAAAATATTTGGGTCCAGTAGACACCCCTCCTAAGAGTAAAATGCCGGCAGGGTGAAACATGAGTATATGCATCCATGCTAGAATAAACTTACTGTTTGGCTCATACATATACATTTTTCACTATTATGGGAGAACACGTGTTTGTTTATGGCTCCATCATTCTTCCGAGGGTCAACCTACGACGTCGTGTTAAACGTGGATAGAAATTAATTTTCATCTAAAAGAGTATTCTGAACGGTTATTTTTTGAGCAATTCTCAATAGCTTTACAATATGAATAGGAAGGCCTCGTTAATTGATTGGCCACTGATGCTTCTAGTAACTGATATTATCATTACCCAAAGATGGACACGTGTAGTAACAGCGCTTCCGGGATTTTGCGAGAAGTAAAACTAGTCAGTGTAATTAAGCCAAAGAATGGTAGATTGGGTTAACGTCTATGGAGTCATTTGTTAGACATCTTTAATCGACATGAAAGTTAACAGTACGAATGAGGACATTGATGTGAATTAACGGCGTGTTTAGTGTTACGAAAGCGGCTTTGCGATGATTATTGAATTTGTATTTTATAGCTTTTGGTTTTAATCCCATGATCCTTTTTGAGACATTTTTCAGTCCATGGATTTACAAAGGAGAGAGAGAGAGAGAGAGAGAGAGAGAGAGAGAGAGAGAGAGAGAGAGAGAGAGAGAGAGAGAGAGAGGAAGCTGCTGGAGTAAGTTAATTAGTTTTATAGTCGTCATCTTCATTTGTCCATCGTAGTCGTGAGTCACTGGAAATGTCTGGCCGTATCGATCTTATGACGACGACCGTCCCTTCCAACCTGAATCTGTTGCTACGCCTCCTCCTCCTCCTCCTCCTCCTCCTCCTCCTTCCTCCTCGCTGTTACTCCAATATTCTTCCTTTTTATAATAACCGAAAAAGGAAATTATAGATTGCCTGACTATTGCCACCTTAAGTATCTCTTATAGCTCACGTGCTTTCAAAAAAGCACAATGATTTTGGTTTGATTAAGGTTCATGATGCAGGAGAGCTGCTAACCCGTGCAGGTCGATTTGGAGCTCCTGTGTGCTTTCCTTATTTATACTTTGCTCTTTCTACGTTTGCTTCTCTTGCTTCGCGCACCGTTGAATCGGGTAGCCTGAAAGTATGTGGTGTCTTGGTACTTCATCCATGGACCCAGTATCGAGGTTTGATTTTTATAGAGAGTTCACTCATAATTATGTAATGTGAGTGGATGGTCAATGTACTGAACCTCACTGATTCTTTCATGCTTCGGGTCCAGGTCCGAGCATTGTGCTGCCGACTCTCTCTCTCTCTCTCTCTCTCTCTCTCTCTCTCTCTCTCTCTCTCTCTCTCTCTCTCTCTCGTTAAGGGCTTTATCCTTGAGATTTTAGAGGTTTAGAGTTATATATGGTTAATTTGTTGCCAGCCAGCTCTTGTTTATTTTTTATTTGTTTCTTAGCGCTTTCGTCATATAAGGAACACGTGGAGAGAGAGAGAGAGAGAGAGAGAGAGAGAGAGAGAGAGAGAGAGAGATTGATTTTGCTACTCATAGAATCATGCTACCCTAATGTAAATTTTATATGCTGGTTCAGCAACCTTCCTCAGAAACAAAGTGCGCGCAACCAAAATGCAGACCTGCTTACGTGGCGGGGTGGGTGCGTAGGTTGAGCTTCTAAAATTTGATTTTAGAATTAAAGGACAACGGGATCTTAATTACATTATTTCATTGGAAACCGATGAGTCCGTAACCTATTTTTTTCTACGTGATTGGTTTCTTGTATAAAATGTAAATATCGTTTTTACCATCACCATTTCGAATATTTGGGTGACTTCGGCCATTATCTTTTATAGTCATCGATAACTATATCGTGAGATCTGACATTTGGATTGGGTTCGAGGTTCCTGCGCGTGAGATCAAATTTCATTGGGAACATTGTTACGTAAACAGCATCTCATATTCAGTCATATTTAAAGGTTGCCACATCGTTAAATATCGAGGCAGAGAAGTTGGTTGGCCACGTATTGGGTGAACTTGTTGCAGCATTTTTTTTCCCACGGCTTTATTGTTATTTGTTTCTCTTGATTATACGAACAGGGTTTCTAAAGATAAATGATTTTTGTACCAAGGATTAGTATATTTATCTAACTGTGATCATTATTTTGGATATGACATCCCGGTTTCTTAAGATATTCCTCGGTAGTGATGGTTTTCTTGATGTAGGTCTTGGGAACAGAGGGATGGTTAAATAATTACGTGATCTTCGTGTAGTGCGATGACCATTTATGTATATATGTGTATGTATATATATATATATATATATATATATATATATATATATATATATATATATATATATATATATATATATATATACACACATTATAAGAACTTTAGTTTCATATTATTATAGTAAATGAAAACCCGGTAATTATGAAATGATTGATGCTCGATGTTGGAGAAATATCAGTGATTGGTTCTTAAACAAGTTAGTGTAAATAAAACTGATGATTATAAAGTGAGGGAAGAAGTTACTTGAACAAATTAAGAGGCACGTCACGTTGTTGGTTGATCTGTGTTTTTAAAAGGTCTAATATTGTGAAAGTTCTCTGAAACCATCGCCTCTTGTGGAAATATTATATATTAATAAATATTAAAGATAATAATTAATGAACGTTGTGCTAGCTCAGTGAGTCTCCTTATACTGGTTTTCCTACATTTTCACTATATGAAAGGGCAAAAGCTTTAACGTCATCATAGCTTGCCATTTAATTTTACCGAGGCCTCGTATACTTTTGTTACGCTTTCACAGTATTTTTTTTTTCCCTTATAGATATAAGTTTCGTATGCAATTTACAATAAGACACACCGCTTAACGGTATAATCTCGACAGTATGTCATCCTCCAGGAAGACATGGAAATGACACTTAATGTGCGAGCGCCGAGTGAATCCAAACTGACATCTCTCAAGATTTTTCCATTTGACATTAACTGTGAATGGATTCGAAAATGTTCGCTGTATATGCCATTTAAGAAATGGAACTTATGCTGTTTCCTTGGTATACTTTTCTTTGCATTGAGAATTTCGTTTATTATAATATTCCTAAAAGAATTTAAAAATCCGTCTTACTTCATTTACTGTTTACATGCTCATAGGACCATGTGGTTGTTACAACTGGAAGGGGTTGCTTACATATCTGTTGTAATATGTATATATATATATATATATATATATATATATATATATATATATATAATATATATGTAGCCTATATATGTATATATATGTATATATATATATATATATATATATATATATATAGCCTATATATGTGTGTATGTATATATATATATATATATATATATATATATATATATATATATATATATATGTAGCCTATATATATATGTAGCCTATATATGTATGTATGTATATATATATATATATATATATATATATATATATATATATATAATATATATATATTTAAACGTGGTGACAGGGTTTGTTTATCGCGATGATAAGCGAAGCTGTACTAGTCAGAGCGACTCGTGCTAGGTTGGTTGGCTGTGAGCAATCAAGCAAATCTCCCGCCATCACCCATCCGCAGCCGCCAGCGTGGTGATGGAAATTGGCCGAGGCGCCGAACCCCGACATGAATAAGGACACGTCTGAGGCCGTTGTCCTGCAGTGGACTAGAATGTCTGCGTTTGTTGTTTTTGTTCTATATATGTGTGTAAACCTTTTGAACTGTGGTTAGAATACCTCCTTCACTAACGAAAAACTGGAATCTATTTGCAACGGAGTATAAACGAATATTGGCTCACATTAAATTCACATGATTTACTGATAACCAAATGGTTGGGGCAAACACACATTAAATTATGTAACTGATAATTGCTTGAGTGTTGAGCCCCTTTCATTTTGCCAAAGAGCAAGTTAAGAGCCTTATTTATTTATTGTTTTAGATTATGAATTTGTATTATGCAATATTTGGACGATCTTGTGTGTTCTATTACTCTTGGTTCGTTCCCTCTGCTGCTCCCTAAAGGGAACTGTCGATCAAGTCGCAAAGTAACTAAAACGACTGTAATCTTTTTCTCAAACAAAGAATCAAAAGATTATAAACACTCGCTTCTACACTCGTGCAAGCTTTGTCTCAGGTTTTTCAATATATGAGAAACTCTCTCTCTCTCTCTCTCTCTCTCTCTCTCTCTCTCTCTCTCTCTCTGCATACGAGGGTGCATGTGTATGATTAAAAGTTGTAAGTGAATTTTCCCGCCTACTGTTTCACAGGATTTGTCGAAGTGTTTTCAGTTAATAATTTGTCTCGAGTTGTTTATTCCCCGCTTTGTGTGTGCGCGCGCATGAAGTGTGCTTCCAATAAAACTACCAAAGCCAAGTTGTTGGGTTGCTACGTGCATGACTTCAAGTGTTATATAATTCACAATAGAAGACTGCCACCTCTCTCTCTCTCTCTCTCTCACTCTCTCTCTCTCTCTCTCTCTCTCTCTCTCTCTCTCTCTCTCTCTCTCGGGAAAGGAGAAGTCGTCTTTAATTTTGACGCACGTTATGTATTACCTTGACTTTTATGCTCTTAATTCAAAGATATGGTAACTACAATACCATACCAACGTTACCAGAATTTATTATCCGTCATTCTTATTATGTTTGCCTTAACTTTTTGTGAATGTATTTTATAATATAAATGACATGACTGAACCACACTACAGTTATATAATCCAAATCAAGGACAAAATAGAGTTCTCCATTTCATAAGAAAAGTAACTGATGACTTAAGTATTAAATCTAGTACATGGTAGGTATTCAGCTGGAGTGGGTCGCTGCTGCTCGGTGTAGATAGAAACAGGAATAAGATAATGCTTGTGATTCATAAGTTTAAAAAGGAAAATTTATTTCCCAGGAAATTGCATACCTGAATGAAAGTCATTCTTTAGACCTTGGTTCGGCTTATGTTCTTTCCTTGCAAAGTAATATCAGGATTTATGGGCTAGGAAAAACACATTTTTTTCACCGTTCTTTATGGTCCCATTAAGGGTTTTTTTTTTCATATTTTAAATATGTTTTTTTTAACGTACATTATTTTAAAATGTACAGTGAATGGAGATCTTTAGATCTTTTTGAGTGAGCGGTCTTAGTTTTATTGTTAACATTTTACTCATCTATATATATCTATATCTATATCTATATATATTTTATATATATATATATATATATATATATATATATATTTTATTTGTTTATATATTTATATATATATTTATTTATATATTTATATATATATTTTATATATATATATATATATATATATATATATATATATATATATATATATATATATATATATATATATATATATATATTATATATATATATATATATATATATATCAAAGTTAGCAGCTTTATTTATGAAAGTTTTAAAGAACATGTAATGTTGAAGGTAATGCCATAATTATTGCATGATGCTTTCACCAGGACAATATAAAGTGATTTACTCGTTCGAGAAGTTTACGGCGTCAATTATTCATCGTTTTAACCACCGAGTAAACGTTTTAAAGTATTTTCGAGTTTCATGATAATTATTTATCAAATTAAAATGAGATTGCTTTTTTCAATACGCTATTTTGTAGTTACATAATAAGATAAGACCCATTCTTTGAGATGAAAGAATAAGGATTTGTTTCGTTCTTCGCTATTAAATGTTGTTGTTTGCCATGGCTGGGTGATTAAAGGTGGTGTTTCTGACGTGGCTGATTCTCTCTCTCTCTCTCTCTCTCTCTCTCTCTCTCTCTCTCTCTCTCTCTCTCTCTCTCTCTCTCTCTCTCTCTCTTTACTAGGTGCGTGCTGCCACCACCATGATACAATCAATAGTCCCATCCTCCCACCCTTACCTCCTCCATCCACTCATCCATTCCTACATCTCTCACCCATTTTCTCTTTCTCATCCCTATCCGTCAACGGGAGCACCTATCCGTCCATCCACATGTTTAACCATTCTCCCGGCCACGACCCTCCACCCTGGGTAATACCCTCTTGGAAGCAGACTGGGAAAAATCTATCCTCCCTTTTAATCTGGAAAGATTATCTTTTTTCGGTTGCCAAATTTAATCGTCTTCAGGTGATGCTTCTCGTTTGTTGAAATTAATTCTCAATTTTTTTATTGTTTCAATAGAGAACAGTACTTAGAATTATTACTCTTTATTTTCCTGGAGTATAATAGGCCACTTTTCCACCTATCGTTTTAATTGGCAAGGTAATAATCCTCCGTTATCATTGTAATAGGGAAAATGATACTTATCGGTTCTGGCTTTATTCCTGAGGATAATGATTCTTCGCTCTTGTTTTAATCCGTAGAATGCTTCTCAACTGGCATTGTCGTGGGATTGGTAGTGCTTGGAAAGTAGTGTTTCACATTATTCAGTTGGAAATGTAATGCTTCTCATTTCTAATTCTATTGGGAAATCTGTTCCTGTATGTGGCGTGTGTTCATTGAAATTAATAAATTTCTGGTGCAAACAAGTACAATGTCGTACTTCTTTGTTATCTTGAAAAGGTTCCACAATGATGTAAGACGTGTTTGAAAACTTGGTGTATATTTGTAGATATTACAAATAACGTTTAGAGCTTTCGTCCATCATCAGTGGACTTGGTCACTTGGTCACCAAGTCCACAGATGATGGACGAAAGCTCTAAACGTTTTTTGTAATATCTACAAATGTACACCAAGTTTTCAAACACGTCTTACATCATTGTGGAACCTTTTCAAGTTAATAAATATCTACCTACTCTTGAGACCGATATAACATCGGAAACAAAATGGTCGAACGGGGATAGATATATAATCTGTGCTCTTGAATCCAATGCTTCAGAGACTTATTTTCAATAAGCCTAACGCGCTGCTTGAAAAAGAGAGGATCCTCTGAGCGATGGCATGCAACTTTCATCATATTGCTGGAAATTTAATTAGGTCTCGTTTGAGGTGGGGAAGGAGGGTGGCTTTGATGTTGCCTTTGACCTTATTGGGATAATTTTGTACTCGAGGTTTGTCGAGAGTAAAGGATCTCGTAAGTGTATATGTTTTTCCATTCTTTACAAAGTTACTAGACTCGTGTGCTTACACTTTTTTTTTTCATATTACCCGTTGCAGACTGTTAGTTAATTCAATTAAGATCTCTGTTGTATTTATTTAGGATGGATTTCCCTTGTGATGATACCTTTCAAGAAACGATTTTAATTATTTATCGTAATTGCCAGAAGGTTCATGCTATTCCAGGGGTTTTCAGAAATTGGATTTATGCAATCTCGTCTTATTGATCAGACGTGACTACTGTAGCCATTTCTGCCCATTTTAACTTATTGGCTATGAAGATAATGCCACCAAAAGTTAGTGCCATTAAGTTCGTGTCATGCCAATGTTTCTACGAAGGTATGCTCATTTATTTAGACATGTTTTCGTTAGTTTGGATTTTATGTGCGTTAAACATATATCTTGGAATTCTTTTTGAAACTATATGATGATGAAAGGCTAAGGCGATTTTGTGAAAAAATTTAGACTTATTTAAATACTATGAGAGAGAGAGAGAGGAGAGAGAGAGAGAGAGAGAGAGAGAGAGGAGAGAGAGAGAGAGAGAGAGAGAGAGAGAGAGGGGAAGTAGGCTAAAAGTTTTTGGCTGTTGTGGAGGTCAATTAAATTGATTATGCGAGTTGAATACTTTAATTTTAACTATTAAGATCATGAATGGGTAATTGTTTATAATAAATTGGTCAGTGATGAAGTGAAAGTTCTTTAATAATTGTTGCTTTTTCAATTTTGAATGACTTGCAGTGGAGAAACAATCTTATAAACAAACTGGAAGGAACCAGTGTAAAGGAATGACAAGACAAACTGGCACTGTGGGAAAGTGTGAAACCAAAGTGACAGAGAATTCCGTCGAGTTCCATTGCTTTGAGAAATGCCCTGCATAAGGTTTAATCTGATCGCCGTTTCCTTGTAGTCACTGTGGCCAAGTTATTATCCAGTAATTTTTATTAACAGCTTAATTTTTTCTTGTAGATTGAATCGCGTCGTGAGAGGTTTAACTTTTAACAAGTTCAGACTTTCATTTTCAATTTGTCGGTTTTCTCTGAATATGGTCGTCTGCAGTGACCTAAATTTTATATATATATACATATATATATATGTATATATATATGTATATATATATATATATATATATATATATATTTATTTATTTATTTATTTATTAGGTGGTTATTGATAGCACATAGTTTGTTTTTGTTTTAAATCCTCACAGTAAAGTTCCCTCTTCATTTTGTGACTTTATTGGTGCATATTGTAACTTTATCGAAGAGAACATCTAAGTTAAAATCAAAGGAGACTAGTCGTTACCTGTGGATTTAAGTGGCTCTAAATGGTCAAGTGGCTTGATGAAACAATTGTTCCTCGTGGAAAGTAATATCTCATGTCAGAAATGAAAGGGTTTTCTACTACTTTCTCACCAGCTGTGTATCTATTCCATTTAAGTTTTTATTTCTTGAAGTTGTTTTTTAACTATTATAGATACAGCTGATTGGGAAAAGATGAAATGTTCTATATATTTTATTTTCACACAAATTTTATTTCTGTATCGTGACAGGGCATGTTTTTTTCATATAGCTTTCTTTCCTTTCTTTCGTTTTCTTGGAAGTCTGAGATTTAATAATGTAGATAAGGTTTCATGGCCTCTCCGTGAAGGTGACTCATTGATGATAGTTTATGCTCTTTTTCTTATCATAACGGAAGTGATATTACAGCCTGATAAGGCACATAGCCTAATGATTTAAGCTGGTTCCCGTAAAGGCGAATAGAAAATAGTTTAGTATATTAACTTTTTTCATTTTTGCTGTTCCCGATTTTTTGCTTCTGGTGTTTTATTGGAGATATCTTGCCTGAAATAGATCCATTACAATAGGAATCATTCACAATTTAATCTGTTATTTTTTTAATGGTACTTGCTGAACGATACCAGCAAATTATTAGTATGTAATAAATTTTTATTATTATTGTTATTATTATTATTATTTATTATTATTGTTGTTATTGTTAGTATTACTATTTTTAACTAAACTACAACACTAGTTGGAAAAGCATGATGCTATGAGCCCAAGGGCTCCAATAAGGAAAATAGTCCAGTGAGGAATAAAAATATGGAAATAAATAAACTACAAGTTTTCCTTAATTCAGAATAGTATAGAATCTACGTGTAAACAGAAGTTATTATAGTTGATAGGGATAATGAAGCACGCCCTAGAGTCTTAATGAGATTACGTGCTTGAGAGAGAGAGAGAGAGAGAGGAGAGAGAGAGAGAGAGAGAGAGGAGAGAGAGAGAGAGAGAGAGAGAGAGAGAGAGAGAGAGAGAGAGATAGTGGAAGCTGTAAAGTTTTGTTCCTGAAGTTGTAAAAGCATGTTTCTTTTTTCCTGTTAGCTTAAGGAAGGTTCATAAGGAAACGATTAAAAAACGTTATTACTTTGTGTGTGTGTGTGTGTGTGTGAGAGAGAGAGAGAGAGAGAGAGAGAGAGAGAGAGAGAGAGAGAGAGAGGAGAGAGAGAGAGAGAGAGAGAGAGAGAGAGAGAGAATATACTGGAAAGCCTTCCAAAAAGTTACTGACAATTATAATGAAGGCTTTTCAAACTGCTACAATTTACTAAAGGATGTATTCAGAAGCTACAAAATAGTTTACATCACGTTTTTGTCCTTAAGTATCAAACAACTATATAAACGACAACACACAAGTTTAAAGTAAACGAAGATACAAAAATAAAAAAAATTAAATCTTTTCAAAGACATAACCAAAAGCTTAATTAGCAATCGCAACTGTGGAAGACTATACAAGAAATATAGACAAAACCAAAACCTTATTTGTTTGGGTTTCCCCAGGTCCCTCAGTGAGAGAGAGAGAGAGAGAGAGAGAGAGAAGAGAGAGAGAGAGAGAGAGAGCATTTGAAATGACGAATGTCAGGACTCCCCTCTTGGTTTAAGTCTGGACAATTTTCCTGGCTGTCTGTCAGTCGGTCACTCGGTGTCCCTATTGTTGGACAGGTGAGCGTTGCTAAGGCTTGTATTGAAATGCCACTCATCTCTGCTGCGCTGGTCTTTAAGTTGAAAATTAAAAGATAATCTTTTAATTTTTATAGTAGATTATTTTCTAAGATAGTAAAAAGCAAGGATGGAAAAGCTTATCTAAATGTTTTATTGTTGTTTTTCCCTTTGAATTATTTAAAATCTAACATTATCGTTGGCAATTATGGTTCATAACACATTGGAAACATAGTTTCATGAGGATTTTGTTTACATTGGTTAAAGACCTTGATAAAGTTAACGCGATAGTTTTTCTTCTATTTCATATTTTCAATATAAAGAAGGTTATTTGAGTAACAGAATGTGACATGACAATGGATAGACACGTTTAGGTTTTGAGATGTAATTGTTCCTTGTCATGACGGGGACGTCCCAGCTACATTGAGAGGGTGATAGGCAGGTTTCCAAAGAGATGCTGTGTCATTTGAGCAGTCTGGGTGATCAAAAGCAGAGCACTAGCTTTTGAGGATTTTTTTTGTGTCTTTTTTTTTTGTTTCAGTTTGTGGTGTCGGTGACCTTAAGCTATGACGCCATTGTATTATTGATGCCCTCCCTCTTACTATTTTCAAAGACGCTCGTTTTCCTTCCGTTCGATATATCATTATTATTATTATTATTATTATTATTATTATCATTATTATTACTACTACTTGCTAAACTATAACCCTAGTTGGAAAAGCAA
>NC_090732.1:140254576-140264576 GCF_036898095.1 Palaemon carinicauda | reverse complement strand
TTTTTTCGGACCAAGATTTTACATACTTAGGTCTTTTAATATTTGCCAAATATTACAAGTTATCCTATTGTTTTTTTCCTGTATTAATGTTCACAAGGTTTGAATTGTTTAAATTCATAGCTATGTATTTATGCAAATCATTGTGACACTGGATAGTGTTCAGTCAGTTAGCTGAAGATGTTTAAGTAAACATTGCTGTTACCTGTATTTTAAAAGTTATTAGATGCTGTCTGTTCATTTCCATTGGAGGCTTTTTATTTTCCTTATTCTTTTTTTTAGTGTTTTTGCAATTCCTTAGATAATTTTTTCTTAGTCAGCATGCCATTGTTTGTTTTACATAGATCTGAAATAAATAGAGAATTGAATTATAATTTCTTACTTTTTGGCCTCTCACATTTGCCTTTGTTATTGGCTATTCTTCACTTTCCACCTATTTCAGTAGATAAATGAAAGGTTGATAAATGTATAGTTTAAACATAAATGTATTGTTAGTTTTTTTCTTAATTGAATGATTGATACATGAAAGTAATATTTTCCTGTCTTGGATTGGCCTTACCAATTTGAACGTTTTTTTATGGTCATTTAAATTGATGCCGGCCCTGGGTTTAGAGAAAGTTGTAGAGAATTAAATTAACTGGGTAACGCTGCCGTACGATACATGGCCGTCAAAGAATTGTACGACATCTATCAAAATATCAGCATCTTAATTTTGTTTTTCTTAAATTCTGTGATTATCTGATTGAAGCAATTTTCGCCAAAGTTTAATGATAATCACATCTTTAGTGTTTGGAACTAAATGAAATGTCAGCATCTTAGTTTTTAATTATTCGCCAAAAATATATATATTTTGAAAGCTTAATGTACTCCACCTTCCAAAATGTGAGCTTCTTATTTTTTTTAATACTATAATTATGCGATGAAAGCATACTTTTCGTGAAAGATTAATGATAACCATATCTCTAAATGTATTGGGAACTCGTTCTGTGTCGAGTTATTTTATGAGAACCATCTTAATTATCAAACCTGAATGTCTGAACGTAGAAGAACACGGCTGAAAATTCCTAAATTGTAAGAAGGAATCTATTAAGTCGTGTTAAAATTATTTTTTTCTGATAAGGCCGCTTTACATGTTTTGCGAGTTTAAAATGATAATAAAAAAAGGGTGGTGGTTGTGCTCGCATTCCTCCACCCACAAAATGGAATATGGAAATTAGATGTTTGAAGTAGCTTCCACATGACTGCCAGGTTTCCTTTGAACTGAAGCGAGTCGGTTTTCACGGTGTTTTACAAACATCGTCTTTGATCTTTAGACATTGAAACGGCTCAGGTATGTAAATTATTTGCATGTATGGTATCTCTCTCTCTCTCTCTCTCTCTCTCTCTCTCTCACGTTACCCGTTTCACCCCGAATTAAGTTTGTTGAAATATTATTGTTATTAATGAGTTTTTATTGATTAATTTAGGCATGTGTAAATTGAATGTTGGGGTTGAATGGAAAATTATTCTTTAAAATTACCGATTGATTTTGATAGTAGATCTAAATTATGTTTGTTTAGTCTATTTGTCTTTACTATAGTCGAATTCAACTCATTATTATTATTATCATTATTATTATTATTATTATTATTATTATTATTATTGATATTAGTATTATTATTACCACTAATTTACAACCCTAGTTGGAAAAGCAGGATGCTGTAAGCCAAGGGCTCCAATATGGTAGAATAGCTCAGTGAATAAAAGAAATAGATAAACTTCATGAGAATTAATGAATAATTAATATAAAAAAAAATATTACCTCCGCTAAGGAGGTTATAAAATAGTCTATTCTTTATTTGTCTGTGTTTCTATCTGTCTGTGGACAGGAAGGATTACGTCAAAACTACCCGACGGATATTGACGAAATTTTCTCTACCGTGAATTCCTGGGTCATGGACGACTCCATTAAATTTTGGAGATGATCCGATTCGCATTTTTCGCCATCTACAGTAAGCCTATGAAAAGGGGGATGCGCTGTCCGTAGACATTAGTTGAATGTTACAGTAGATTCAGCCATGGTCAGCATATGAAAAAGAAGGGTTTCATTGTAGGCTTAAGTAAAATGTTGACAATATTTATTGACGGAGGTCTGATATTATTATTATTATTATTATTATTATTATCATCGAGCGCAGGTCTTTTAAGTTATTCGATAAGAAAGTAATGGGGGAGAGGGATTGGACTGGATAGGTGATAGGAATTTAGCAGACCTAGAGTATGCTGATGAAGCTGTCCTAGTTAGCAGAACACCACAGGATTTGCAATGCTTGCTTACCAGAATGCATGAAATATCACACGACGCTGGGCTGAAGATAAATAGAAGAAAGACAGAGATGATGAGAACGGAGTATGCAATGGAAGATGAAATATCATGGGAAGGAGAAAGGAATAAAGAGGCAGAATAATTTAATTATTTAGGAACTATGATCTCCAGTACAGGGTCATTAGTATTAGAGTTTAGTGAAAGATTGAAAAAAAGCAAATCAGACAATGGCTAGGTTAAGTAAAATTTGGAAATCAAATCGCTTGATATTACTTATAAAAATCAGACTATGTATATCAGTTTAGTGAGGTCGGTGTTACTGTATGGACATGAGTCATGGTATGACAATGAAACAATCGGAAATAGCTTTAGTAGATTTGAGAACAAATCCATCAGAAGGATATTGGGAGTTAAATGGCAGGACAGGATTAGAAATGAAACTATAAGAGATTACTCGAGTGCCATATGTGGATGAGATTATGATGAGGAGTAGATGGAGATGGTTTGGGCATGCTCTCCGCACTCCCCAAGAGATTATTTCAACAAACGTTCAGCAGGCACCACAAGGCACTATAAGAGTTGGAAGACCCAGGCCTACATGGCTGAGGAATATGAAGCGCGAAGTGGAAGATGATGACTGAAGAAATATTGAATATAAAGCTCAAGATAGACGACACTCGAAATCTAACAGAGGCCCTTTACGTCAATAGCCGTAAGAGGAGGAGATGATGACATGAAAGTAATACGTAATGCAGTATCTACTGTTGGGCAGAATCGCTGGTTATTTTCAAATGAAACTCGTCTAAAAAGTGATTTTTTTTTTTATTTCTTTTATACCTGATGTAACCTGTTTAGAAGATACTAAACTCTAAACACCCTTTTAATCTTTTTACATTTTTATCATAATCATCTATTGTTGGAGATCACTTAGCGATGTAACTTCACACGCACAAGTTATGAAACGTAGTGTTAAAGAAAAACTTAGTTTTTTCTTATTTTAGTATCCCTATAAAAGGACCTTTAGTGACTATTAGGTTATGAGAGAGACAAAAAAAAAAAGGAAAGCTAAGGAGAGGCTCTGCTCTGGTGAAGCAGTGTATGACGCACGAAAGGAAACGGCAATTCATCATTAAGTGAGATTTATTGGAAGATTATTTGATAGTCTTGATTGATTTTACACTTCAATCGTCGTCACTACAATTTATGTGAATGATATGACGAGATCAGATTAGACGCTCAATTACCGTGTAATTGAGCGAAATTGATTTGCATAGCGAAATGACACTGGATAAAGTTATTGCAAAGTACAGTAGAAAGGTTTGGTGACGCCTGAGAACTTACTCAAAGTATCATTAAGAAACGGGTGAAGATTTCTGTTTATTTTTGCTTGTTTCTCAACGTAAGGAAAAAATCACAATTACTATTATACGTTTAAAGATCGCGTGCAATTTGTAGATGGCACAGGAAGACTTAGTTCTTTATAAACGTCAAATGGTAGTTATTGGTGTCTTAACGAGTTATACGTGGGATTAGAAATAAAGTCACTATTTAGCATACAGTTGGAGATTATAAAGCGAGTAATTGCAGAAACTGAATAAATAAGCTTGCAAGAATTATTCCGAATGAAGCTGTGTTTTATCCCTTGTAAACCACCACAGTTACTCATGCTTCCGAATATGCATTAGAAAAGAACGAAAGTAGTTTGTAGTAATGCTGGCTGTAAGGTAATGAGAATTTTACGACTGTGTTACCTTTATGCGTAAGGTTGACTGATTTATGGTGACGGAAGGAGAGACATTTAGAAGTGACAATGTCAAACGGAGTATTTTTTTCTATTCTAATGAGCAAGGCATTTGAATCATATCATGCTCTCTCTCTCTCTCTCTCTCTCTCTCTCTCTCTCTCTCTCTTTACGGAAGATCCGCAAGATGGGGCAAGAATTTTAATGTTCATGGTAATTTCAAGTGGTTGCAGTTGCAAACCGTTGGCAAGGTTCTGATAGTGTTTTCTGTTTGGAAGTGGTTGGGGAAGCCTTCGTGCGCTGAGTGAATAAGACGAAGCTAAGGCAAATAAAAGGGCTTTGGGGTCAGAAGAGAACTTGAAGTCTTGGAGGTATAGGTAAGAAACCTGAACAATCTGGAAAAATAAAACGGGATATAAACGGTTGAATATACAGTAGACTTACAAGACCAGAAAAAAGGTGTTAACAGAATTGGCTGAGCTGTAAAAGAGGGAATGCACGAAATGTCGTAAAGAATGGGTTTTGCATTAGCAGTGTCGAGAATTCCTTGGAATTTCATCAAACGCTCCACATCAACAAACGACTTTTCATTTTAGTATCCCAGTGGTATGAAGGGAAGGTTGGTATAGCAATATGTCCTATCTAATATGCGATTGCCAAGGCAACATCTGCGATTTTAGAAAGAGGGAGAAAGTTTTCCTCAATACAAAGACCGTTGTCCCCTTTCTTTCCATTCTCGCTCTCACTTGCTAACACCTACATACAAGTTCCTCCATTGAACAGGTTTTAAGACCTACTTTTGCTTGACTTTAAGAGTCTATGTAACTGTTTGTTATAAGTCGCATTGTAAGTATCATCCTTTGTGGCCCCAACTTGCCGTTTTTATATATTTTTTGTATTTCTGAACTGGTAAGGGAAGTAGTACAATGGAAGGTGATCTGGCTATTTTTCATTAATCTTTTGATATTCATGTGTAACAATGTTTGTGCCAGGTGAATACCAATTTTTTTTCTAGATAACTATTTATTCTATTAATTCAGTTTACTTGTTCTCTCTCTCTCTCTCTCTCTCTCTCTCTCTCTCATTGTGTGCTTTAATACCAAACCATTTCACATAACCTAAGTGCCACATTCGTATTTCAGCTATCTAATATGGACCATTTAAGCTGACTGATTAATTACAGAGGACCTGTTTTAAATTCTTTCCTAAATATTTGTTACAGATTATCGTTGTTACTTTTATTAATGGGAGTCAAATTATCCATGTCTTTGGCGATTCTTGTTGGTCATTATCATATTTTTTTTTTTTTCTTATCTACATATATTTTCATCTTGTGTATTATTTAGCTGGGGCCACTGCTGGTGCCCCGTCCAATTTGGTGCTCGTCATGTTCATCATCATAAGTGCGCCAGTTGGACGAGCACCAGCACGTGAATTTTGTTAAACAAGCATTACTAATTTAGAATTGGACATGCCACCGGATGTTCTTGTTATGTTGCTATGGGGTAGCTTGTATGCTGTGCCAGAGAGAGAGAGAGAGGGAGGAAGAGTTTTTGTGTTTAAGTTGGTGTGTATTTTAACTAACAAGAAAAAAATTCTTCATTGGATAGTTGGATGCTAGAAATATGTATATAAAATTATTAAAAATTGATAAGTCTTAGGGCATGTGTGTGTACACTACAATCAATGCAGAGATACGTGCTCCAACACGAATTTGTACGATTCAGTATTTGTATGCATGTATGTATACACAATAAGTGTAAATTTATGGTATTGTATTGTAAATACATGAATCAATCTGTGCGCGTAATGGATGATTTGTGAATATCGTAGGAGCAACCTCTCTCTCTCTCTCTCTCTCTCTCTCTCTCTCTCTCATGGTGTAAAATAGCTTTTAGATTTTTGGATACGTTAAATCTGGTTTATTTTAGAAAGCTAGTGAACCATGCCAAAGATCAAGACCAGCTGGAAATATATCAATATAGAGTAAATGAGTTGTTCGTATATCAAAGTGAAATGTCTGTTCTGATTTAGCGTTATCCATTTCTATTAAAAGTTAACTTTTAAAGTTAACTTTTAAGCAATTTACTGTAAAGAGTTTTGAATTTCATATATCACCGCCGTTTTATGTATACGAATCCATCCATTCCCACTTAAGTTAAATATAAAGAGTACTAATGTGTTTGGCAGTTTTTCGTTTTTTACGTTGTAATCAGTGGGGCAACAAACTAGTTTTACCTTAGATAATTTTTTGAAAATTCGGAAAATTATCAATAATTATCTCTGAAACTTTAGAAAAATTACCAATTTACAAGAGGTCGCACTATTCCCTTATTAGTGTTTTGAGAACGTTCTTAGATTTTCACTAAGTTATTTTTATGCCTTTACTTGCCCTTGCGGCTCTAAAAAGAAACGGATGCAAAGTTTTTTGTAGATTTGCTTTGGTCATGCCCAAAAAAGGTGTTCAAGTTACGGGAAATGAAAAGGAAGCTTAGTGAGACACTGCAAATAAGAAGTTCGTGTTGCAGTGGTGTCCGTTAAATGACCTTGTTTTTAAATCTCTCTCTCTCTCTCTCTCTCTCTCTCTCTCTCTCTCTCAGAGGTATGTCGGTCATTTGAACATGAACTAGATAATATTGTTTATCCTAAGTCACTAAAAGAGTTTAATCTTTTATGAGAATCCTTTCGAACACCCTTCTCTCAATATGTTGATCAAGCAGGAAACGGTGTTAGAAATGTTGGTTAGAGACTTTTGTCTTTGCCATTGAATTTTAATTGGTTTTCTCAATTAAGAAATATTGACCAGTCGAATAAGGCGATATGCTACGTAGTTTCCCGAAGAAAACAAAGGAGTATTGCATGACGTCCATAAAGTGACAAAATTGCAGCCATGGTACTGCATATTGTCATGAGTAGGCTATATGTAGAACGTTGTAAGATATACATTTATAAGATATAGTAAGTGCTCCAAATCCATCTCGCTCCCTGTAGATTTAGATTCTTTTGACCTAAAGTGATTCTACAATAATTTTCGTGGGTCAATTTATCCAAGCTTCTTATATTCGCTGTTTATTTTCTATACGAGTTGCACCTTAACTGTGGAATAGAGTCACCTTCAGTGCATATCAGGTATGCTCCAAGCAATTTCGTTCTTTTTCTTGTCATTTAATGTTACTGATCAGATATAGGATCGCAACTTGACACGTAACTTAAACTTAATGTAAAACATTAAATGCATATCTTAGGACCAGCTGATTTTGGGATTTTCAGCAACCACAAGTTTGGTACGGTTACACACACACACACGTGTGTGTATATATATATATATATATATATATATATATATATATATATATATATATAATATATATATATATATATATATATGTCACTGAGCTGATTAACACACTTCCAATTTTATGTATTTACTAATGAATAGAAGTATAATTTTTTTTCCACGAATAATTTAAAATATTAACAAATGTTAAGTAATCTATATATAACGGGGAGAGCGTTATTCCATTAATTTTTTTTCAGCTTGTGCGCACATGTTTATTGTGAGGTTTACGCTCGTGCAGGTACACGCAGACATACGTACAAACACACACAAGATCGCGCTGAGGCTAGGACGTGAAGGAATGTTGTCTTGGATGATTCGGGGTAGTTGCAAGGTTGCTCTGCAACAAACCACCCGTCTTTCTCTTCGTACCCTCTCCTCCTCCTCCTTCTCCTCCTCCTCCTCCTCCTCCTCCTCCTCCTCCTCCAACACCTGCTTCCTGTGAGACATCTGTCTACTCGTTACCAGGATCTAAATGATATTCAAGGTTTGTTCCTCATCGAATCGAAAGCTTAGGTGAGCTATGGCTGATGGTGAGTGTTAGGCAGATTAGCTTTGATGAATAAGCTCTCTCTCTCTCTCTCTCTCTCTCTCTCTCTCTCCTCTCTCTCTCTCTCTCTCTCTCTCTCTCTCTCTCTCTCTCTCTCTCAAATTTATTTTCTCTTTTATTAGCTTGCTTCAGTATTTTTTCCGCTACCTTGCGTTTGTTTTCCCTTCCATTTTAGGCAGAAGTTACCTATGAACCAAGGCTTTCATTTTCTGTAATTCCTTGAAGGTGTAAAATAATTTAAGCTTATATTTTATGTGGAAAATTCTTTCTAAGGACTTAATGAGTTCTATTATGATATTACTACAATCAAACATGAAGAAAATGTCCAGAATCCAAAATTTTGGTTAGATGCAAAAAGATTACCCCTCCCCCAACAATTAAAGGAATTACCGCTTGAATTGATCATCGTCCGGTTCAGGGAAAGTTGAGAGATCATTTGGCAAGCATTGGAATTTGATTGTTCCTATTTAGGGCAGGCGGACGTCCAGATAGTGTCCGGGACCCAGTTCCGTTTTCTTTTTTCTTGCGTGAATGATTAGAGACCCTGAATTGGAGGTCTTGTTATTGGTGCATTTGTGATTGGGTCGGAGGTTCTTAGGAAATGTCTTATTTGTCGTGAAGGCAGCAGTTATTTTCTTTAATGCTTTAAATAGCGTCGCCCGTCATCTTGTGTTCATCTTCTTACAAGTTGTCAGTTGAGTGTCCATGCTTACTTGTTCCAAGTCACTAGACCCACGTGTGATCCGTTTCCTGGGAGCCCAAGAGATCGTTGGTTCTTATAAGAGGGTTTTTTATCTAGTCTTTTCTCAGTTTTGTAACTTGTGGGTCAATTATTGGCGTCTTGTTTCAGGGTTGAGTGGTTTGAATACATTATTATTTTTGAGAACAAATTATTTACGATTTCATGTATAGATTTTCCATTCTAATGGAACTTTTTCTCCTTCAGCTATATGGTTAGCGTTTGTTCAAGTTTTATTTTCTAATTTTCTCGAGATATTTTTTTTTTCAGATGGAACTAATCCATTTTGCCGACAGCAGCATTGGGTACACAAATTATGATTATCGTGTATTTCAATGATAGAAAATTCTGTTTGGTTTTCAGTGGGTTGAATTTAGAGATTAAACTTTTTTTAGTCATTGAAGTCCTTTGTAATATGACTGTTTGGGTGATTATATCAATTACGTATGTAGATGTGTGTATTTGTGTACATATACTGTAATGTAAATATATATATAATATATATATATATATATATATATGTGTATATATATATACACACACACACTCGTAAAATCCCTATTCCTTTAAAAATGATACTGTATCTATTGAAATCCACATGTCGCCATTATCCTGAAACGAACAAGATTTTTTTTTTATATATATTGTTTCCAAGAAGTTAAGCTCATAATTGAATATTCTATGGTTTTTATCATGACTTATATGCTTATGGTAATAATAGCCATGTGGTAATTTTGTTCCGGGTATTTTGGCTTGATTGGGGATTTGAGCCATCATTTTCCTCAATTTTTCATCAGGCTCTCGTCCATTAAGCTCGTTGAATTTATTATTGGAATTGAACAAACCGAGGGATTCACCCGGCACACCGATTAGGCCATTAGGTGGCGGCTGCTGTCAAAGTTCAATATTCATTAGAGGGGGTTGAAGTGGCAGTTTGTCATATTGGTAAATCGATGATTATAATCACCTTACTGATGGTTAATGTAGAGAAGACTTCCAATCGATTTACAGCTTCGTAGTTTTACTTGCAAATGTAAACAGCGTTGCTCAAGTCGAAGTGAATTTTAAACATAACTAAGTGACGTTATATTAGCTCTTGGGCATGGCTAAACACCTGTGTTGCAAGATTTCTACAACTTTCAGTCGCCTTATACACCTACACTGGGTGCACTCTAACACTTGTGTGTGTGTGTGTATATATATATATATATATATATATATATATATATATAATTTATATATGTATATATAATATATATGATATATATATATATAAAATATATATATATATATATATATATATATATATATATATATAAATATATATATAT